>NC_084862.1:5221639-5529342 GCF_951802175.1 Populus nigra | reverse complement strand
CTTACTTTCATAAATCTTTTGATATTAATAATGTCCCTTAGATCATAGACACAGGAGCTACAGATCATATGATCTGCAGCACCGTTTTTTTTCACAACAATAACAGCCACTGTGTCTTATAATGTTAAACTTCCAAATGGTCAAGAGGTTCCAGTCACACACATAGGCACTGTCAAACTCTCCACATTAATTACTCTTGAGAATGTTTTGTGTGTTCATTCATTTACTTTCAACCTTCTTTCAGCTCCTACATTAACCAAAAATGTCTCTTGTTGCTTTGTTTTCCTATCCACTGCTTGTTTCTTGCAGGACCTCATGTCGTGGACAATGATTGGATTGGGTGAAATGAAGAATGGTCTCTATCACCTTAAGCATGTTGAAGTATCTCCAGATGCCTTGATGTGTACACTATCCAAGTATTTTGACATTCATCGTTTGCATTCTGTTTATGCCACAAATACTAATCATCCTTTTGACTTATGGCATTATCGCCTAGGCCATATTTCCAATTCCAGATTACAATTGATTAGAGATCCTGTTGTAATCCAAACCACACGTTCTACTATTAATGAAGTTCCTTGTTCAATTTGTCCTTTGGCAATGCAACATAGACTCCCTTTTAATCAAAGCCTACACAAATCTTCTTTCAATTTTAAACTTATACACTGTGATCTATGGGGCCCATCTTCTGTTGCAGCTTATGATGGGAGTAGATACTTCTTGACCATTGTTGATGACTTGTCTCGTAGCACCTGGGTATATTTGCTTAGATATAAATCAGACACACAGAAATTCATAGAATCATTTTGCAACCTTATTCATACTCAATTTGGAGCTAAGATTAAGTATCTAAGAAGTGATAATGGAGCCGAATTTCACATGCAAGATTTCTTCCATAAAAATGGCATCATTCATCAAAGAACCTGTGTAGAAACCCCCCAACAGAATGGAATAGTTGAGAGAAAACATCAACACATCTTAAATGTTGCTAGAGCTCTTCGATTCCAAGCTAGTTTACCTCTTGAATTTTGGAATGATTGTGTCCTCACTGCCACCTACATTATCAACCGCATTCCTACCCCTATATTACACAACAGAACACCTTATGAAGCTATTTTTCACATTGATCCCACATATCATCACCTGCGAGTCTTTGGATGCCTTTGTTTTGCAACTACCATAGGTCAGGGCAGAAAGAAATTTGATTCTCGAGCAAGAAAGTGTGCCTTTCTTGGTTATCCTTTTGGAGTAAAAGGCTATAGTTGGTAGATTTAGAAACACATGAAATCTTTTTGTCTAGAGATGTGATATTCCACGAACAAATTTTCCCTTTTAAACTGCCTGTACCAGAACCTTTTCCTTCTCATACACTACTTCCTCTGGCCCAGCCTCAACCATCTGATACTCGCTCTTCTTCTACTATAGAACCTTTACAAAATCACATACCTGACACTCCTTTTTCACCTACCACTTCCACCAATTTATCTTCAGAAGTGAATATTTCTCCTAACACTCAAGACATATATATTCAGCCTGACTCACAACCTTCAAATTTTGTTTCTTCTTCACCTCACATATCACAAACTCCTACCCCTCCTCTTCCTGTTCGCAAATCTGCTAGGATGAAACAAGCTCCCAAATACTTACAGGATTTTCATTGTCAACTGGCTTCCTTCAATTCATCCAATCCAATCCAAGACACAACAGCTGAGGCTCCTTCAGGTAACGCAGTTCATTTGAGTAACTACCTTTTATACAATAAATTCTCCTTACCCTTTCAAGTTTTCTCTGCTTCCATTTCTTCTCACACCGAACCACAAAAATATGCTCAAGCTGTTACTGACCCCCATTGGTGCATGGCCATGGAGGATGAATTGAAAGCTTTGGAGGCTAACCAGACATGGATCATGACTGATCTGCCTGCTGGAAAGAGACCTATTGCCTGAAAATATATCTATAAGATAAAGTACAATTCTGATGGCAGCATTGAAAGATATAAGGCAAGGTTGGTGGCCATGGGTTACACCCAAGAAGAAGGTATTGACTATCACAAAACTTTCTCTCCTGTTGCTAAGCTTGTTACAGTGCGTTGTCTCTTGGCCATAGCTGCTGTGAAAGGTTGGGGCCTGTATCAGTTTGATGTGAACAACGCTTTTCTTCATGGAGACTTACAGGAAGAAATATACATGAAACGTCCTCCTGGATACACCCAAGGTCAATCTCATCAAGTTTGCAGACTACTTAAGAGTCTTTACGGGTTAAAACAGGCCTCACGACAATGGTACTCTAAATTCTCTACCTCTTTACTTCAGTTCGGTTTTTATCAGTCCAAAGCAGATTATAGTTTGTTCATCAAGCAAGACAATCGATCGTTCACAGCACTACTCGTCTATGTTGATGATATTATCGTAGCCAGTGACTCTCCTGCTGTTGTCAAAGATATTAAAGTATTTCTCAACAATCAATTCAAAATAAAAGATTTGGGACAATTGAGGTATTTTCTAGGACTTGAAATTGCCAGAACATCACAAGGAATACAGATTTGTCAGAGGAAATATGCTTTAGATATTCTAGCTACCTTTGGCGTTCTCGGGTCTCGACCTTCTAAGCTCCCTATGGATCAAAACTTAAAGCTCAGTAAAAAGGAGGGCACCCCTCTATCTGATTCTACTTACTACAGGCAGCTTGTTGGAAAACTTTTATACTTGACCATAACAAGGCCAGACATTTCTTATAGTGTCCAAATTCTCAGTCAATTCATGGATCATCCCACTGATTTTCACTTAGCTGCAGCTTTCAAGATCCTGAAATACACCAAGGGAGCTCCAGTGCAGGGTCTTTTCTTTTCTTCTGAGCATAACCTGGACATCACGGCATATTGTGATTCAGACTGGGCATCCTGTCCTGACACCAGACGTTTTGTTTCTGGTTTCTGCATATTCCTTGGTTCATCCTTAATCTCTTGGAAATCAAAGAAGCAATCAGTGGTCTCCCGTTCATCAGCAGAAGCTGAGTATCGTGCCATGGCCATCACTAGCTCAGAAATTACTTGGTTGAGTTTTCATCTAACAGATCTTCACATAAATCATCCTCATCCCGCTGTGTTATACTGTGACAACAAAGTTGCACTACACATTGCTTCGAATCCTGTTTTCCACGAAAGAACCAAGCATATTGAATTAGATTGTCACCTTATTCGTGACAAAATCCAAGCAGGTGTCTTATCGACTGCATATGTTTCTACAAAGTGTCAACTAGCGGATGTTTTCACAAAAGCATTACCTGCCTATCTATTATCTTCTCATATGTCCAAGATGGGCATTGTCAACTACTATGCTCCATCTTGCGGGGGGATGTTAAAGAATAAGGACGAGGATGCAAAGTTGTTAAAAGAAAACGGATGATTTGTTTGCCCTGTTTTTCAGCTATAGTCAGTTATGCATTCTTTTCCTTTATAACAACTTAGTTAACCATGCTGCTGGTGTGGAAATAATTTCCTTTTGCATGGGAAAGGCTGACTCATCAGCCTTGATACGTGTATATATATTCCTTCTGTTTCTTCATTGTAAAATGAAATGAGACAATCAGAATAATAAAACTGCATTGAAAGTTAGCAGCCAAAACGTCTTTGTTCTCTGTTTCTTTCTTTTCTTTTGGTTTTCAGCCTCTGCAACCCTCAACATTTCTATCAAAGAATAATCTCTTTGCCACAATTTTATTATTTATTTCTACAACCTATTGATTTATTATTGTTTGTCCTTTGAAATGTGTTTTTGGCATGTTATTAAGAATGCTAACATCTTTCTTCCTAATCAGTAAAACAAAGTTAATAGGATCTTGACAGACAACTTCCATATTCAATTGCTCTTATATTATTTTGCAGAGCAATGCAAAGAAATAACATCATCTATCTGTAGCAGGAGTGAAGATCAATGATGCCTAAGATGTCCACCAGGGATCCATTTTGCCGATGCATTTGTAGGCAGCTGCACCATTTTGTCTATGCTATAATAAAAATGCTGAAGAAACTCAGTTAAAAATTAGGATTACAATAATTTGCTTAGAATCCATTCTCATAACCCAAATTTTTACCTCCATTTTTTAAAATAAAAATAAAAATGTTTACCTCCAAACGTTATTAAAATGCTGAAGAAATGTTTACCTCCAAACGTTATTAAAATGCTGAAGAAATGTTTACCTCCAAACGTTATTAAAATGCTTCTTACCTATGGAAAATGAAACAAGACAACCTTTGTCGAGGATTACCTTGCTAATTTTATTTAGCCATTTTAGTTTGCTGGGTGTGGGTTCTTTTCTATATTAAGCTACACATTATATTCTTATAGCTACAACTCTCCATGATTAAACTGTGTACATTGTCATTAATAGTATAAGTTTACTTATTTGCAAGATGTTAGAACGCAATCAATTCTGTACCAGATCACTCTTAGGTGACAACATGACTTTCAAACAACTAGTGTAAAACTAGTATCTCTATTCAAAATCTCTTTGTTGTTATCAAAATTATCATAAACTGGATCATCCATACCATCTGCAAGCTCTTTTATTAACAATTCTTTCTTGTATGACTCTTATTTGTTATATTTACCATCTCAAAACCCCATTTCTCCATAATCATAATAATAAATCCTCAAAGTTGAACCAGAATTTTAATTGTTTATTTGTTGATTTTGTTGAGCTTATATATTTTGGGGAGAGGTTGGTCTTAGATAACTATTGGACCCTCCTTTATTATACTGATCTACCTAAAAACCTTTGTGGACAAACCTAGCAGTTTGTTGCTTCTCCACCATCAAGGCCTTTTGATATGCCTTCAAAACTGTCCACAAAAACTATATGCACAACATGTTTTAGATGGACTATTATAAATCATTCAGATATCTCGCCACCAGTTGTTCACCTATTTCTGTCAAGTCATTTCTAACCACCAATTGATAAAATTTATTAGTATAATCATTGATAAATTTATCTCTTTGCTCTTTTATATAAGGTTTGGGTATAGCCGAATAGGATTAAGTGTTCCCTCAACTTCTTCATCATCTTTTCCCAATCATTAATTATTAGCTTCCCTTTCATCTTTTTTGTTCTCTTTAATTGTTCCTACCAGTCAAAAGCTATACTCTTTAACATGATCACCTTAGCTTTACTCACATCTGTATAGGAACCTGTTCCGCCTCATTCATTAAATCTATAAACTTCTTTGCTTATAAAGTTCTTGTGAATTCAAGGATTTTAATGTTAAACCTGAAATAATCAAATTTAATCTCTTCACAATTAGAAGGTTGACTTATTTGATCATGCCACTGTTCTCAGTACCGGTCAGAAAGCCATAGTCATTATCTTAGGTATGGTTCTAATTCTATAATTCTTTCTTTTCTAATCTACGAGTCAATTCTATAATTTGTCTCTGCATATCCTTCATAATGAGTTCATGGATATTCCTTTTCAAAATAAAAGCCTCCTCCTCTTCTCGTCCATGCCCTACTCCATGACATCTTTCTAACACCTTTTATAGGCTAGAAAGATTGACCTAGACTAAAAAAATAATCAAAATCCTAAAACTTAAAGGAAATTAACATAAAATCTAAAAATAAACAATAATTCCCAAAATAACTATAAACAAATAGCAAAATTGGTCCAAATAGCAACTTTTAGGCCAATTTTAGGAGATCCAATAGTTAGATCTCCTATTATCGTCATTTTAAGCTAATATCTTAGTCTAGTATGACTAGGTCTTCTTTTGGGCCTATATTTATCTCATTGGTAAATGAAAATGTTTATTAGGCCATCCATATAGTCTATTTAAGGCAGATCCTCATATAATAAATTTCTTCAGGAGATAAATTTGGTCATATTATTAACACATTATTTGAAATAAACAATAATTCCTAAAATAACTAGGAAGAAAAGAAAAATTTGCCCAAACATCAACTTTTTTTCTTAGCCTAATTTTTAGAGATTCAACTATTATATTTTTTATTATCACCATTTTAAGTTATTATGTTGGTCTAACATGTTGAGATTTTTTCTTGAGTTTACACTTATCCCACTAGTCAATGAAGAAATTTTCTAGGCTATCTATATAGTTTGTTTGAGGCATATTCCCATATAACTATTCAGAACCCTAAATATCTATAAACTGGCTGCATCAACAATTTTCAACAAAAAAATGTTTCAGTCTAATATTCATGACTATAGTATTCACTAACGTTAAAGTAAAAAAACTTAATTTTCAATGATGTTCACTAATGCTAGAATTGAGAATATTATTATATTTATTAACACTAGAGTAAGGAATATTATATATTTGTTGTGTAATATTAACTAATATCATTGTCATAACTCAAATTTTGAATTTTTTTAAATAATAAATAATAAAAAAATAAATGAATGAAAAATAATTTGAGAATTGGGTGAAAACAACATAAATTTAAAATTTAAGGACTAATAAGGATGAATTATAAATTTGGGAGTCTATTTGGTCAAAATTGAAAGAAATGATAAGTTTGAGGACTTAATTAAACTTTGATTTAATCAATTAATGCAATTAAGGGCTTAATTGAAAAAATACCAAAGTTTGGGGCTAATCTGGGTTGAAATTACAAGAAATTAAAAATCCAAGGACCAAAGTGAATAAACGATGGTACTATAAAGAGGTTAATTAATTAATTTTTATAAGAGCAATTTTGAAAGAATTAAAAGTTAAAGAGCTAATTAAAAACTGAATTGATTAAATTGAAATCAAAGACTATTTTGTAAATGACATTAAAATCTAGGGGTTCAATTCCAATTGATCCAGGAATAAAAAAAAAATAATATAAAAATGTTTTTTTGTCCTTGAACAGGGCCCTGCTAAATATCACAAGTTTAGGGGCAAAATTGAAACTAACCATTTTAGTCAAAGAAAACGGCGCCGTTTCTAAAGCTACTGTTCATCACCTTCTTCATTACCCTAGGGAAAACCGATTTAGCAGGAAGAAGAAACGATTCGTCCTTTCCAGCTTCCCTCAAGATGCATCTCCAACCGTTACCATTGTTCCTGCAAAATCGTTTCATTTTCTGGAGGTGACCGTATGGCATTCTCTGGCTTTATAAAAGCCAGAGAATGGCCACGAACCAGGGGGATGAACAGAGAAAACCAGGGGCAGAGTGAAACAGAGGAGAGGGACTGTATAATCTCCTTCAAAACTACAACAATTGGGAGCAAGCTCAAGCCAATAGAGAACAATAGCTAGAAAAACACAGACGTACGGACGAACAACACACAGAAAAGGAAAGGAGACAGAACACAAAGGAACAAAAACAGAGGGAGACAGAGAACCCAGGAGAACAGACAGACGAACTACACCAGCAACAAAAACGAAAGAAAGCCTTAAAACAAGAAAGAAAGAGACTAGAGGAAGAGAAAACAAGAGAGGCTAGCCGACCAGTCCTCCATCACGTCTTCATCTCCAGCTACCAGGTAAGCTTCCCCCGCTTTGCAACAATTCGTTTGACACTGTGCGAAGGTAATTATACTGTGTAGATCATGCGTGAATAATTCACGCATGTGGGCTGATTCAGCCAGCCGGATCATTTATGAGCAATATTTTTAGCTTAAAATTAACTAATGGTAGAGTTATAAATATTATAAATAAATTATTGAAAATATAATATTATAAATTATTTATAATTTAAGATAAGAAGTAATGCAGTCTAACTGATAGACCTGATATTAGCCTTTAAAGGCTGATCACCAAGCAAATTAAAAACCTTTTGAGACTAGGGGGTAAAGGTTGATCACCAAGCAAATTAAAAACCTAGCACTCGAAAGCCTAGTTGTTGTGGTCAATCGTGTGATTTATTCCGCCCCCGTCCCGGGTTCGATCTTCTATGTGCACGCCTGTCACCCCCGCGGTGCCTAACCTGCCCCTGGACTTGCAGGATGTCCAGTGGACCGTGGGGAATAATTATGGTGCGCGCAAGCTGGGCCGGACACCTCACGTAAATTAAAAAAAAAAAAAACCTTTTGAGACTAGGGGGTAACATACCCTCTACGCATATAATGGATTTACCTCTAAGTTGTCCCTTGTGTGCTCGAACAAGCCCTACAATCCAAAACATCAGGAGAGGGACCACCAACACAACCTGTAGTTGCTACCTAACTTGCATCTATATAAGTGCATCCCTGAACCTTCATCCCATGGAATTTAAGGGAAAATGGTACATCATTAAAATCTTAGTTCACAGCACATCTTTCAGACCTGAGTGCTAATAAAACATTGATATTATTGGGGAAGTTGACCCAAGAAGAAGTGTTGCATTGTCAACCTTTTTATCATTGAACTTTGCATTTTTTGTACTTTGATGAAAACTATCAAAACTATATCTCTTCTTTAAGTATGTTTTCCATGTGTTTTGAAACTACATCATATTTTTCAAATAAGTATGACTTTTGTTGTCTCATTATTGCTTTAAAATTAAAAGATGTTTTTGTTATGAAAATGACATTTGACATATTATTTTCATCATGATTGGATAAATAAAATGAAAAAATTGATCGAACTCTAGAGTGCAAAGCTTAGATGCTAAGGGCAACCCTCACCCTTTCAAGATTCAGAAAAATCGACCCTCATATCCTATAGCTTTGTTCAAAACATGGAGGTCAAAATTGGTTATAGAAAATTCTTTACTAAAATAATTTTGAAAAATTGAATTTATCTTTTGATTTCAAATAAAATTAGATGTTGCTCAAAACAACATTTTGGCATCCTAGATGGCAAACAATTCAATTAATCAAGCAATTTGTACTTTACCAACCACCTAAAACAAAAACAAAAATGGAAATTGAAAAACCCTCAATTACCTACACATTATGTCTCTTTATTTGTAGCAATTCTTTGCAAATCCAAACAAATTACATTAGACGAAGTTAGAATTTATTAGTTTTAACTACTAATTTTAGAAATAAAAAAAGATCATTTTTGTTATTATTTTCATAATAAAAATTAAATATACCCCTATAGTCTCTTTTGAGCATGAGAAATTTCATTCATAAAAAAAATTAACAAGAATCACACCCACACTGGGGCAATTAAAAGTTCAAAAAGATTGATAAAATTCCACAGTAATCCAAAAGAACAGAGCTTTACAAAGGCATATCCAAAAAACAAATTACAAAGTAAAGAAATTAAGCTTACCACACCAAAAAAATCAAAGAGGGCAAGTACAAAAAATATGATAAAAAAGATTAAAAGATATAACCTTTTGAGCATATGAATCCTACTTTGCCATAGTCAATGCCTCTGCATTATGTTCCTTTATAAAGTCTTTTCTAATAAAACAAAAAGTCTTTTCTAATAAAACAAGCAAATAACATTGATTAATAAATAGTGCTCTCAAAATGTAAATAACTTTTTCATAAGAGTCATGATATAGTAAACAAGCTATACATTATTATTTGTGATGATAAAATAAGTGTTCAAGAAGACATAATTTTTTCTCAACAAAACCATAAGCTTTCACTCAATCTCCTTACTTTGAATTTAATAAAAGATAAAAGGTCACCTTATCATGTATTTTTACCAATTGCAAATCTCACTGAAAAAAAGACTAAATCGCAATTTAAAAAAAAAAAAAATTACCTAGGAAATTGTAAAAAATTCTAAACAAAATTGTGTTAAACTTATATTCGGTAATTGTTTTTTTAGAAATACAAAATAGTCAAGATTTTGAGAAATTCATTTGAATCATGGATAGTCAAATTTTGAGCTAGTATTTTTTTCTCAACCTAAACCTTGTCAATCATCAATAAAATACCAAATAAATACTTTCCAATTTACATCTTAATGATTCATGCCAACAACGAGACACACAATGATGTAGTTAGTAAAATTTGTGATGTGGTCTGAAAACATGAAAAATTATTTTTTGAAAAATTCTTATTATCTTATTATGCAAAGTCTTGATAAAGAAAATGATGATGTATGAGTTCCTTTTCATGGTCTTTCAAAATACAAGCACATTTAGAGGTAATCCAGTTTTTAAAAGCCTATTACAACAATAATAGTCAAATAATGATCTAGAAAAGCCATGAGTTGTATATGACAATGATGAATGCCTTTTTAATGATACGTACAATCAGATCAGTTGGGGGTATTATTGCTTAAAACAATACATGATAATGAATGATTTTGTGAACTCTTTCAGAAATTGAGTAGTTGAGCTATGCTTCTCCACCAAGAAATATGATGAGTAGCCAATGGTTAAAGAGTACCACACTTGAGGGCACAGTCCAACTAGAAGGCAATATCATGGCTAAAAAAAATAATTTGTCAATTTTTAAAGAATGGTTAAGGTAAGCAAAGCTTCATATAACAAACACAAGAGGGTAATATTTGTTGTACAAGGTCTAGACAACATGATAAAAAAGTATTCAAACGTATTAATAACATGGAAAAACTTGAATAGATTGAAGAGTCAAGTGAATAAAACACCTAAACCAGAAATGGAAACCCTCACTAATCATATATACCATCTAACCTCTAAGCATTGCACACAATTTATGGCAAGGAATTGAAAGGTAAAAATTTCCTTCAGAATATAATGGTGCCAAGCTAACCAAGATTTAGCAAAGAATTCAAGCCAAACATCAACTAGAACATCATCTGAGTCGAGTTGAGCTTGGTAATCTAGGTAATATTTTAAGTTATTTGGATCGTCAAAAGGATCCATTTTCTTTTTAGTTGAGAAGAATTCATTTGTGGATCCCTCAAATGATCCCACTTCTTTTTAGTTAGGGTAGATCCCTGGCTTGATTCTTTATCATTTAGATCCTTGAGATAATCTCATTGCTTTCCAATTCAGGTAGATCCCTATGATGATTTTATCTTATTCTTAAGATGTATGGATCCCTGAGTTGATCCTTGTCTTTTCAATCAAGAATAATCCCTAAATTGATTTTTTCTCATTCCTAATGAAGTCGATCCTTGAAATGACTCCACTATATACTAGTTGAGATAAATCCATTAGATGATTTTATCTCATTTTCAAGATGTATATATTCTAAGTAAATCCTCGTCTTTTCAATCTAGAAGAATCCTTGAGTTGATTCTTTCTTATTTCTAGTGGTGTAGATCTTTAAGATGATCTTATATTATTTTTAAGTTGTATGGATCTCTAAGTTGATCCCCATTTTTTTAATTCAAAAATTCTAAATTGATTATTTCTCATTCCTAATAATGTAGATCCCTAAGATGATCTAACTACTTTCTAGTTGAGGTAAATTCCTGAGATAATCCTATTTTATTTTCAAGATGTATAGATCCTTGAGTTGATCATGGTCTTTTCAATTGAGAAGAATCCATAAAATGATTATTTATAATTACTAGTGGTGTGGAATCCCTAAGATGATCCCACTACTTTGTAGTTGAGGTAAATCCCTGAGATAATCTTATCTCTTTTTCTAGATGTACAAATCCTTGAGTTTATCTATTTTTTTTTTCAATTGATAATAATTCATATGTTGTTTTTTTTCTCATTTCTAGTGGTGCGAATCCCTAAGATGATCCCACTATTTTTTAGTTGAGGTAGATCCATGAGATGATCTTATCTTATTTTTAAGATATATGAATCTCTGAGTTGATCCTCGTCTTTTAAATTAATAAGAATCCCTGAGTTATTTTTTTTCTCATACCTAGTTGTATAAATCCCTCAAATGATCCCACTACTTTTCTAGCTGAGTTGAATCCTTAAGATAATCTTATCTTATTTCAAGATATAAGGATCTTTAAGTTGATCTTCATCTTTTCAATTAAAAAGAATCCCTAAGTTGATTTCTAAGCCCAAAATACAATAGGGGGTCCAAGAAGAATGAGCTTGGGCATGGTAGCCCGAGCCTAACACCTAAGGAGCTTGGGCTTAGGCTACTGCTCAAGCCATGTGCTCTGCACTTTTAGTGCTGGGCATCCACCTCAGTACTACTGTGAGCTCGGGAATCCACATGCCTTAAGCCTAACATGCTTTGGTTCAAATAACGTGCCTAAACCCACTTTCACCTCTGGTGGGATCAAGATGTCACACCTGAGCCCAGCGTGTTTGGGTTCAAGCAGTATGCCTGGATCCACTTTCACCTTTTGTGGGCTTGAGTTGTCACGCCCAAGCCTAGCATGTTTAGGTTTAGGTAGTGCACCCAGACCCATTTCACCTCTTATGGGTCTAGACACCTTACCTGAGCCCAACACTCATCAAAGAATTTTTCCACGACCCATATGAATCCCTCAATATTTTATATTGATCTAATATGTATTATTTTAAGTAGAATACAATTTAAAATATCACAAGAGTAAAATTACGCTACAGACAATCCTCTACAAAAAAAGGCAAGACTCATAGGGTATAAATACACAATGAGACATTCAAAACAATTGATTAAGTAATTATCTAATCCGGAAGCCCTATTCTAATGAATTAATTGGCACATTAATTTTTTTAATGTAATTAATAAAAAAATTGGATATAAAAATATTATTCTTTCTTTTTAGCGAATATTCCACTTCTTCGTTTTATATTTCGATGCACAATTCTAAGCATTTATTAATATTTTTATGTTTAATGCGGACCTTGCCATGAGAAATGAAGGTGGATATTCAAGGTTCGGTTTCTGCTCTTGGCACCTTTTGGGTTAACAATGGTAAAAAGTATTATAGATTCTCAACAATGGCAAATTCTGGCCCATCCAAAATCACGTTCCCATCGATAAAAAAACAAATCCCTCCACCACATGCAAGCCAACAACAGTTACACACAGTATGCCAAATCCGACCATTTCTCCCGCTGGTCTTGTGATGGGATCGAAGTCAGTGGGAGCATGATTAGAGTGTTGATATATATATATATATATATATATATATATTTCAGTCCCTCAGTTGGTCTGTGGATTTACGGTGTTTTATCATATGATGAAAGCTTTGGCTAAAGTCATTATGAAGAAATGATTATTGATGTGATTTTATGTGACTTGCAATTTTACAGAAGTTTTACGTAAAGTCATGAAATGTAATTAATGTCATATAGAAACATTGGTTGTAATTCATATAGAATTGGATGTAGTCAAAGTTTTTACGTGAAAATGGTTGGCATTATTAATTATATATTTCAATACTATTATTTTCAATGATTAGATGCATAGTATAGTTTATTATTTTGTGACACTCTACTATTAAATATTTTTAAACATAAAAAAATAGGTAGGCATTATTAATATATTTTCAATTTGCAAATATATATATATATATATATATATTTGATCAAATTTTAAGATATAACTACTAAAATAAAAAAAAAATCAAAAGAATATCATAATGCCTCTATTTAAAAAATATGTCAAACCATCAAGACCAAAACTAAATAAATAAAAACAGTGCATATTTAATTGTTAAAAAAACATGTTAAAAAAAGGAAAGCCCAATATAATTAGTTGCATATTTAATTGTTTTCTGAAGTTCAAGAGAAGCTTACCTATACGCGCACAATGATAGTAATCTATATATATTTCGTTAGCTTTGCATATAAAATGTTGGTTTTTATATTGATATGACCTTTGTTTTAAAAAAGATGAGGATAATTAAAAGCAAAACTTGAAGTAATCTCCAAACCATAACTTAAATTTTGAAGTATTTGTTAGTCTGATAGTTGATTATTTTTGAAAATATTTTTTATTAAAAAATATATCAAAATAATATTTTATTATTATTTTTTAAATTTTATTTTTAATATCAGTACATACAAATAATTTAATAATACTAAAAACTTAATTTTAAACAGTAAATTTTTTCTTTAACAAATACTAAACAATAACTAAATCTTAATGATTTTGGTGTTGCCTTCGCAAAGGTAGATTAGTAGGTTAAACTAATAAATATACCACCATGGCATGAACAGTTAATTTTTTATGCAAACCTAGTTTTAATTCAAGAATATATAAATTACAAAAAAAAAAAAATTAGAATTTTACAAAATTAAGGAATATATCTGCGTTGACCAAAAGTCAAAAGACGTTTCTCCAGTATATATTTTTTTAACGAATCATTTATATCAATCAACTCTTAGGAAACTGTGTTGTGTTATCCATCAAGACACACACTCACAGAATGCTACAAGTTGCTTCTTATTCCGAGTCAAGTCGATTACAGTCGGTAAAATTCCTAAGCGTTATGCCGTCATGTGCAGCACACAGAGAGATCTTGAGATTCATCGCCGGCAGAACTGAACATGCACGTACTTCCCATGTAACACAGGACTCTATAAATGACTCATAATTAATCCTGCTCTCACACACGAAACAATTATCAATGGCAAAGCTAGCAGTCCCTCTTCTGATTTTTTTCTTCCTCTTATCGTGTATCCCTTCTCAAGCAGCTCTTCCCCTCCAAACGCCAATCCAGAAGGACCATTCAACCAGCCAATATATCATCACTGCATACCTAAAAACCCCTCTCAAGCTCACCAAATTGGTCTTGGATCTTGGTGCTACATACAGCTGGGTAAATTGCGACGACTACATTTCCTCCACTTACCAACATGTCCCCTGTAACAGTTCCATCGCTAATTCTCTTAGTACTTATGGTTGCGACGGCATTTGCGACGGTCCACCGGGTCCAAATTGTCGAAACTACACTTTCCTCTTCTTCCCTGAGAACCCCATCAAACCTGTTGACTACAAAAAAGTTAATGGCCTCAACGCTGCCCTTGTTGACTATCTCGCCTTGCCCAATACCCAAGGCTCTCTTACCTCGATCAATAATTTCATCTTTTCCTGTGCTCGAACTGGTTTTCTGAAAGGCCTAGCCAAGGGTGTAACTGGCTTAGCCTCCCTGGGCAACTCAAACCTCTCAATCCCAGTACAGATCAATAAAGCCTTCTCTTCCTCTCCAAATTGTTTTGCTATGTGCTTGTCAGGATCCATCTCTCAACCTGGTGTGGCTCTCTTCGGTAGTAAAGGGCCTTATAATTTCTTGCATGGAATTGACCTCTCAAAATCACTTCTTTACACTCCTCTTATTTTTAACCCGTTTGGAAGAGATTCTGATCCAAATACCCACAGACTCTCTCCTGAGTATTATGTGGGGCTGACTGCCATAAAAGTGAACGGAAAGATGGTGGCTTTTAACAAAGCGCTGTTGGCCATTGATGGTCAGTCTGGTTCTGGGGGGACCAGGATCAGCACTGTTGTGCCATACACAAAGTTAGAGAGTTCTATTTACAAGGCTTTTACTCTGGCTTTCTTGAAGGAAGCAGCTTCCTCTGCTTTCAATCTTACTACAACAAAGCCTGTTAAGCCATTCAGTTTCTGCTACCCTGCGGGTGCTGTGAAGACTACACAAATGGGACCGGCTGTACCAATAATCGAACTTGTGTTGGATAGACAAGATGTGGTTTGGAAGATGTTTGGATCGAACTCTATGGTGAGGGTTACAAAGAAGAGTGTTGATCTTTGGTGCTTGGGTGTTGTGGATGGTGGGACCATTGATGGCCCATCGATTATGATTGGTGGTCTTCAGTTGGAGGACAATTTGCTACAATTCGATCTACAGTCAAAGAAACTGGGTTTCAGTTCATCAATTTTGTCCAAGGGGACCAATTGCGCCGACTACAAATTTCCTACCAGAAAAGTCTAAAAAGATGATGTATTTATACCATCCATCATGTACTCTATGCATGCTTTCGTTTAGTTTTTCTAGCTTCGTTAAGCTAAGGGGCAAAGACAGGCCAATCTAGCTTTGTAATAAGAGTTCGTGCTGTCAAATAAATGAATAAAAGGATGCATATATTAAAAGAAATTAGAAAAAAAAAAAGAGAGTTGGTATATAGCTACAAATTCCTAACAATCTTTGAATGAAAATTATTTAACCGAAAATTTGTCAACTATGAATTCTTCTGTACCAATCTCTTTAACTTTGTACGTTCATTCCATAACTTTTCATAGCATTTTTATACTTTTAATTGAACTATATTTATCATATAGAATGTTATCCAATCTATTCAAAGATATAGCTCTTGAACATGAAATCTCTAAGATTTCATGCGTCCGAGCTACCATATTGATGAGACTAGAGATTCAAATACTTTGACGTTTCTTTAGACAAAAATTTTGTTAAATTCAAGATGGTTATATAAAACTACATTTTCTTTTTCCACCTCATAAATTTTAATTCATTAAAATTTTTAAGTTTCTCACCATACACAACAAAAAATCATGATGAAATCCTTTTAAAATAGTATTTATCGAAGCAAAATTAGTCGCATTAACCTTCTTCTCTTGTATTGATGTCATGATAATCTTCTAAGATAACATTTAAATATCTATAATTAAAATGTGGCTATAAACTTTCAAAAACAAAATAAAATAAAATATAGTAGACAAATTAAAATTTCAACATACGAATTAACTAAACAATATTGTAATAATTTAGCATAAAAAATATAACAAGTATCCAGTTTATAATTTAGTTTTTATAAACAACATTATCACAAATTTAAATAAATTAAATAATTAGATGATATAATTAGATTTGGCTAACAAGCATAAAATGAATCCATGCAAACTCATTTAGTCATTGTAGGATATTTTAGAGAGTGAAATTGTTTAGTTTAAATTGCATGCAAAATTATAAATCAAAGTAAAATACTTATATTTAAATAGAGTTAAAAAAATCATAATATACCTAATAACCATATAGTATAAATGTAACGAGGTGAAAATCTAATTGTATCTTTAATCATTTGGTAATAACATCGTGTAAACAGGAAACAAAATTCATTAGTAACCATTTTTATTCAAAATCACTTCCAAATTCATTTATGATGCCACTTCCTATATATTTTCTTTGCATAAATATTCATCTTATAAAAGATTTCTATTTCTTTTGCTTTCCAATTGAATATAAATCTTTGCATATATATATATATATATATATATATATATATATATATATATATTCGTTACCATATTATTTATAACAAACCAAATGGAAAACACCCATACTAATGATTTGTTTTTAGGATATTTTTGTTATATGATGTTTAGAATGATTTTATGTCTCTTATTCCATAGTTACTCCTTCCTTTCTACATATATTATACACCCTTAAAAACTTTATCTTTTCCACCACGGTATCCCTCAATAGAGCCTTCAAAATCTTATCCCATCGCATAGGTCTTATTGGTTACCTGTATCAATAATAACTCCTTTAGTGTACATTTATAATGATATGTTTATAATATTTATCTTACTATTCAAGACATATATTACCACATTCATTTCCTTTATGTAATAATAACTATTGATACATCTTCTCTATATCTAATTTCTCTATATCTAGTTGGAATAAAACCATATGAATTTTTGTAACAACTGTTAGAAAATAAAGTGTCAATAAATTGCTCAAAGTCAACATATCACAATGTACAACATGCAATTACGTGTGATACAACTTCTATTTACCACACGTACACATTCATTTATTAAATCAAACCATTTGTCGAACCTCCCTTTGACTACTAGTTATTACGGGGTCTCAACTTGAAAAATATCATTTGGGATATTAAATACACTCGATATATGTGATCTTGATTTTGATGCATCAACAATAAGTTTAACAAGCACTTGTGAAGGCCATAATACACCATGACTCGTGCAATCATCAAGTTCAGCTCTTCAATACAAAAATATTTAATAGTCTTAAAAAAAAGTTAATTTGCACATTAGTGGTCATATTTCCATAACAATAACCACCATCATACGAGAGTGTTCATCTTTTTTTCGGTTCAATCACAAGTCATTATTTGATTTGATCATTCCAATTTACTATATCATCATACATAGTATTAAATTTATATCTTGAGTGTTGTTGACACATCTTATCTAATAGTTTTTTTAATGGCACATCTTTGAATTTTTTATTGAAGTTACTCACAAAGTGACAAGAATAATAACTATAATACCCATCTGGCTTGGCCCATATCTGTGACATAGCATTCTTAATTGTTAGTGAATTATACAAAATCAAATACATCTACTTGTGACATGTCAGTGAATCAAATCTAAAAATCATGTCTAGTTATTGTTTGTTTCCTTTTCAACCAAAGCATAACACTAAAAAAACAAAACCCCTATTATTTACATTATAAACAACTCCAATCAACATTATCGCCTTGTACTTTCCATATCTATAAGTGAGTGGTGGCAATACTTATCAATGGATGACAATATTGAAACCCCTAAATTAAAGTACGAATGCTCAAAATCCTATTCAAAATATTGTTGGATCACCATCAACCATCTTATGATCCCACTCAATAACTATACTAGGATTTAATTTTTCCAGAGCCAATAATATCCTAGACAACATTTGAACAGACTCTGCATGTGATTCAAACAACCTCTCTAATAATTTTTTTTTTATAGCTAACCAAGCTTTTTTATACAATATATCATACAAAAATAACTTTATGGATAGTTGTTTTAATGGTTGCAATTTTAATACTTATTTCAGCTTTGACAATGATCAACATCATATTAGAGACAAAATCCGAGTCAATTTGACGGTGAGCTTGCATAACTATTAGATTGTGATATGTGTAGGGCTCTTTCAATTTTGAAATTTCAAATGAATAAGAATTCTTGTGATATCCCCATGTAAATACCATTGACATGATGATTTATACTTACACTATAAATGCACATAAGTTGTGATTGATCGTTACACTTTGTATTGAAGTGAATTTTTTACATGTCACCACTTAATTGTATTGATTAAATCAATCTTAGTTTAAAACATTTGTCCAACCTCCAACTCAATATGCAAGTCTAAATTCCTATGACTCAAAGCTCAATCAAATCTCATCATATGAGCAAACCCACTAGTATCTTCAAATTTAAAAACATAGGGTCTCATTGTTTGGTTTATTGGCTCACCTTACTCATCTTTCTCAACAACATCATTGACATGACAATCATTTTCCTCATCACTTGGTTTAAATTTATCATAACAATATGGAGTCATTATCATACCCAACCAAAGTTCCATATGCGTTATTTCTTGAACTAATGTTAGGTTCATTGTATCACTAACTATCCTAGACGAACATGCTACATATGATAATTATGTGGTCCTTTGACTATAACTTGAGATTCAAGTCAACTCCAAACTCGAAAACTTTTCTATTTTAGGTTTTCTACTCAAGTAAAGCTTTAATATTTGCAACCTATTTGCAGTGATCAACTTAACCATTATATTAAAAATCATATCACTAGTAATTGGCACACAAGCATAACAATTTGGATGGTCTCCATCCAACATCTTCCAAGTAATATTAACATCAAATTCAGCCAAATTCTATCTAATTCCTCAACACATAATTTTTAAATTTATCAAATGAATTATCTAATTTCAAGTTACATAACTTGATACTTCTTCCATGATAAATGATATTATTATCACTATCAATGATTTTACCAGGAAATGGAAAAGATCTCATATGTGGTATGGTCTTTTTCATTTGTGAACATTGTATTATTTTCTCTCTTTGTTTGTTAAAAATATCATTATTTGGGATTTTTTTTGTCTGTTTCACTTCAATTTTTTTCTACTTAGTTTATGAGTTTTTATTATTCGATTTCTACTATTTTTGTTGTCATGTGCTGGTTTTTCTAGCCTTTTTCCACGGTATATGTTTGGAGGGGTGGGGTTTTTTGCCCTCTACTGATTTGTGTGTTTTGCCAAGTTTCTTGTTATTTGAGAGAGCAAATTTTTGATTTTAGAGAGTTGTGACTGCAAGTTATCTTATCAAAAAATGTTGTTTGGAATTCTTGGACTATTGGCTGATATAATTGTTTTTGGGGCAAGAAATGATGTTAAGACGTGTGGATTCACCTATACATGCTTTTGAATCTATTAGTGGGTAACTTGTTTTAATTACATCACTAACTATCAAAGGTGATCACATAGAGGACATTGATGGAAATGAATACATTGATCATGTTGGTTCTTAGAGCTTGCTATAATTGGTCATGCAAATGATAAGGTTCTATTCTTCTTCGCCACCATTTGCATTTTATGTATTTATGAAAGTTTGCCTTGCTTTAATAAAGATATGTAGTGGTTTTTAGTTCTTATTAGAGAATTATACAAATTATATCATGGGATCTCACTAAATGACTTAAGTTTTTTAGTTGAAATGATTCTTTAATATGGTATCAGAACTTTGTTGATCAAATGACCATGAGTTCAAATCTCACTACCCTCATTCTATTTGATAAGAAATTAAGCACAATATAGTATGGGCATGTGTAAGTTTTAAACCCAAAGAGCTTTTACTTGAAGGGATGTGTTTAAGAATTGTATAAATCATATCTTAGGTCTCACCAAATAGTTTAAACTTTTGAGTTGAAATGATTCTTTAACATGATATTAGAGTTTTGTTGATTAGACGGTCACGAGTTCGAATCTCACTACCCCGATTCTATTTGATAAAAATTAAACATATGGTAATATGAACATATAAAAATTTCAAGCATAAATAATTTTCATATTTTAAAGCTGAAATCTGGAGTAAAATGGTTCCATGATAAGGACTGTTGCTACCCAATTTTTGACTCATGTTTTTGATAAATTTTCAGAAAAAATCAAAAATAGCAAAATAACAACGAAAACCCCCAAAAAATGCATTTTGATATATTTGCATCATTTTTAACATTTTCAACGTCATCTTAAAAAAAAAAAAATTTTCAAAGGTATTTTGAACACGTAAATTTTACAATCACTGATTTTTCTTGTTGAGTCGACGTTGATATTGCTCGCTTTTGAAAATACAAAAACAAAGAGAAAATCAAAATTTACAAAAAAAAAAAGACAAGGAAAGAAAAGGAAAAGTTGATGGACCATTGTGATTTTGGCCAAGCCACACTTCTGCAATGAATACCACGCTACAGTGAAAATCAAGGGAGAAAAAAGGGAGAGACATGGGGGCGGAGGAAATTTTTGAGGGGAAGAAAATTTTGGGGGAACAAAAGAAAAAAAAACCTAAGACCCGAAGGCTTTCATCTCTTTCAAAGGGGGCAGCCGGACACAAGCAGCCATCACCCTTCTCCCCTGCGACCGCCCCCTCCCTTGAAAAAAAAGAACCAGCTCCCCTGGCCACATCTTCCCAACAAGTCGAAACCCCTTCCCTCCACTGGTTTACCTCCAACTCCAAAAACCATCCGAGGCCAAATACAGCCCCCGTTTACCATCTCCTTCCCTGACCAGATCATTCTCCCCCTTTGGTTTGTGATTTTTACTCCTGAAACAGCCCCATCTTCCTCTCCTTGGACCAAAAACCCGACAGACCCAAGCCCCTCCTTCTTCCCTTCGCCACCGTGCAACAGCCAACCCATCAGCCTCCCTCTCCTGGCCGCTGGCCCCTGCTTTGTGATTTTTGCTCCAAAAGCCAGCCGGTCGCGCCCCTCGATCCTTTGGCCGTCGTTCTCCCTCGCGGCCAAGGAGACACCGCCGCCCACCGACCACCGATATAGGAGGCCAGCCCCACAGTCGTTCCCTTCTTCTTTATACCGAACACTGTGGCAGCCCCCGCTGTCTTCTTCCTAGTCTTCTCCCGGCCCCGCAGCAGCTCCTCCCCAACGCACAGCTGCACCCGCAGCTCCGGCCGCCAGCCTCCAGCCCTCCTTCCTCAGCCGTCAGGTCTGCCACCCGAAGAAGGAAAGAGGGCTGGAGGCTGGCGGTCGGAGGGGATGCGCCGCTAGTGGCGATGGTGTGTGGAGGGGACGCATCGCCACTGTTCAAATGCCAGAAACCTTCTAGCCACTGTTCCTGCAGTTGCAGAGGGCCTTCCCTGCAATTCTTGTAGATTTTTGGGGGTTTATTTTGTAGTTTTTTAAATTGTATTTGATTTTTGACTTTTTGTTATTTTTTTTACATGTAAAAGATGGTGTATGAGAAAATCATAATAAAAAGAGATCTGTGTGTGTGTGTTTGTATTTTATTTGTGTTATTAAATTGTAAAAATCAAAAAAACAAAAAGAATTAAGTGTTTAATTTGAATATGGTTAAATATCTCAAGGACAAAAAAAATCATGTTATATTTTCCATGAAAGTGTAATAACGTGTTTCTATACATATTCGGGGATTAATAACTAATTTATTAAAACCTTAGAATTTAATTAATAATTTAAATTTTTAAATCACATCAAACCGCAAAGTAGTTTATCTCTGGTAGGGTGGGGGTGCTAATATCTTCCCTAGCTACAACCAATCCTTTACTCTTGAATTTCTGATAAAGACCAGTATATTAAATTTTCTAGTAGCTTTAATCAAATATTAGAAGGTGACTCCCAAAGAACCAATCCAGCAAACTAATGGAAAAATTGTTGAATCGCCCCGCGAGGGCCGTGCGACAAGGACAAACACTCTTAAACTCATTTGTTGTTGTTAAGGTTGTTGAAAGGAAAGAAAGGGTGTTTGTTTGTCAGGTTGTTCCCAGCTTTGTATCTATCATCTCAAATTTTTTTTTCGTCTTTCATCCCTCACAGAATCCTTTGTTTTGACAAATTTGCTCATGTTTTTTCCTGCACAAATAAGTTCACTATCAATTTTCTTCTTGCTGAGAGCTACACTATATCAAAGAAAACTCAACTGCCATTTATTCAGCCTAACTTACGTTTGTTTTTGTTTTCCTACATCTTCGAAGAGGTTCCAGAAAGCATGGTGCTGTCAGCTTTCCTCCGTCTCAGACATTTGATGGGTCGCCTCTGCCAATAAAAGAACAGCACGCCTCAAGTTCAACCAACTCAGAGGTAACTTCCCTAACCTTCAATTATCTTCTTGTGCTCTGTCTTTGCGCCTATTGCTACAGCAATAGTTGTCTGCTTGATACAACATTGCCATTTCTGTTTTCATGGATTAAGCATGTCTTACCTCTTCCATTTGTTGGTTGATTGTTTTTTTTACTTTCGTTATTCAATTTGTTGAGCTCCCAGCTCTTTTTTGTAACTTATTCTCTTTTTTCTATGCCTGTGATTTGGAAATCAATTTCAAAACAACTTCTTCAGCTGCAGCGCCTTGGCTTGCCCTAACCCTCCACCATTTTTTCCTTTTCGCTCACATTTTGTTTCCTCGGAAATAGCTTCCACATGCTGGACATTCGCTTCTCTGCTTAAATCTTTCCATTCAGTCAACATGAAACTATTTTTAGTCCACACACACCTCAATATTTTTCATGCTTAACTGTTTTTTGCTATAATTTTTACAGGGGCTAGTGATTTGACTGTTATTGGGTTGCTGGTTTTCAAGCAATTGTTCTTCCTTTTCTTATGTTCTTTATTTTGAGATACAGTTGCAGGCTTCGTTTGTATACCTACGCTTTTGTGTTTGCTGCAAGAGCACTAGGCTTTTTCAGGTGTTTTTACATTTGCTCCTGAATGAACTTAGAAGCTAGCTTCCTGGTGTTGGACTCCATTATGCCTGCCATTGTTGTTCCCCTTGGTTTGCACTGCCATTTTTCCCTGTTGCCTTGCATCTGTGCAAGTTGTACTGGTTTGGACTGGAGACTGGAAGAAGACAGATGAGACATTGAACTAGCTCTAATTAATCGTCTTAGCTGCCCTTCTATAGGTTTTTCAATTTTTTATGGATGAGAAATTTGTTAACTTGCTGGCTTTTGTTACATCTTTGTTTTTCTCACTGTGTTCTTTTGCCTCGCGAACCATGCATGGATGAGAAATACTATTTTCTGAAACAAACACAACTTTTAATTCTTTAAGATTGACAACAAACTATAGGTGCGAATCATGGGACAAAATGTTAAAGTAGGTTAAAATAATGTGCGAAAAAAAAGAGAGGAAAGTAGACTTGAAATAATGTGTGAAAATAAATATGAGATGCACCACTATAGAGTAAAATAAAATAAAATAAAAAAGAGATAATAAATTGTAACATATAGTAGTAAAAATGAATTCCTAAGGGGATATTTAAGGGATATGATGGGAAGAGATGAGGAAATAGTGGAGGATAAAATGATCGATAACCCCACAAAATCAAGAAAGTTGATTGAATAGGCCAAAGAGGTCTATAGTATCTAACTAATGACCAGCACACAGTAAACCTTATATCATGTGCCTCGGTGGCCCTATATATTCTCAAGTGCCACCCACCCCGCACCCACCAGTGCGTTTTGCTTCCATGAATTTAGAAGTTTTAAAGTAAGTTTTGAGCTAAACTAGTATTTTTTATAAATTTATTTAGTTAACATAGTTAATTAATATATGTTGTCATCATTATTTAATATAACTTCAATAGAAGTCATAGTCGATCATGGATATATTGATATTCACCCCAAGGATTGTGAATGATGGATTATTATAATGGGGTTCAGGGTTTTATTAATTACGCAACATCTAATCCAAGAAATATTAGTGGAGACAGTATTAGGTGTTCATGTAAGAAGTGTAAAAATAAAAAGTTTATCGATCCAGATGTTGTAACGATGCATCTTCTACACAAAAAGTTCATGGAGGAATACCTGTGTTGGTATGCACACGGAGAACCATTTTGTCCTCACGAGACCATGGTAGAAAGGATGGTTAGGTAAACTTCTAGTGCTAGCAATATGCATGGAGTTGTAATGACAACAGTAATCATTATAGGATTATGATTATGGATACGATGAGAATAAATCAATCATATTGCTCAATGTTCAATCATAGATGAAGAACCTAATACAGACGTGGCTAGGTTTTTTTATCTTTTAAAAGATTCTGACGAACCATTATAGGATGGCTACACAAATCACAATAAATTATCGGTCGTTACACATGTGTTTACCATAAAGTCGGATTATGGGTTGAGTGAAGCCGATAAGGACATAATTGTTGAATAGGCGAGAAACATTTTATCTGAAGGAAACAGGTTGAAAGAGAGCTTTTATACTTGATGTACAAGGTTTATCAACTGGAAAGGAATGTTAGTGTTGCATTGTCTTTACTAAGTCTAAGTCTTAAAAGAAAGGTAAAGTGCTACAACAGGTATTTTTTCAATGAATATGTGTTTCATAATAAAGAATATGAGCAGGGTAGAAAGATATATAATAATGGTGTTTATGTTAAAGGATCGATTTCTAGTGAGTTTAAAGTTGACTATTATAGAAAATTAGAACAGGTAATTGTATTACAATATCATAACGAGCATAATAGAGTTTTTTTATTCAAATTTTTAGGAGATGATTTCTTTCAAGTTGGTGAGTTGGTTCAACCATATTGAGTTGCTCTATCGATTGACTTAGAAGAAAATTCAAATTTTTGCATCTTTGATAATATTTTTGTTGATATTGACGTTGAGGAGTTGAATATTGTTCTAAGCTCCATCAAATAAGTACAAGTTGATGAAAATTATGATAGCAATGTTATCAACATACGTAGAAGATTGTGATAGAGTTGACGACTAGTCAATTAAAGAAGAAAAAAACAATTCTAACTAACTATATCAAAATACGAAAGTGTAATGACATAAACTATAATATAATAGTTATTCTGACTAACCTCATGTCGATGCATGGTTTACAAGATTTAAGGTTAGTGTTAACTTAAAAGTTTAACAATTTTTTATGTTGATTCTTTTACTTTATTGAAATTATTGATTTAGTTTTTATAAATTTTTAATGCAAGGCTAAATTTAAGTGGGATAGAGCAAATGTTAATGTTACGAGGACGATTTGAAAGAATCACGTTGTAACTAGGGAACATCGAAACCAATACGATAATTTTTTTATTTAAAATATTAAAATTTTATTTGTCATTAACTCATATAGAATACATTTGTATAATGTAGGTTTGCATGATTTTTTATAAAAATATGCTAGAGAAAACGCTCTACCAGGCTAGAATGACATGCCGATTTGAAAGGATTTCAGGTTGCCATACATCTCGGAGAATATATGGGCGAAAAATATTCAGCACGTGACGTCCGAACATTTTACACAACGCTCACAGTCCAGTGCGGGGAACCGGAGTTGGTAAATTCACAATTCAGTGCAAGGAACCGGAGCCCACAAACGCTCTATTGGGTTTTTTTTTTACAAATGAAAATGCTGGCAGAAAAGAAATTACCAATGAGAGGTTTATTGACATACATTTTTCATCCATGAATTAGTCTATAAAATTCACGCCGATGGAATGGTAGAGTAAATACCGACATAATACGTCATCGGTAAAATTGTTAAATGTAGTAGTGCATGCAACTACACTTGTATTATTATTATTGTTTTATGTATTTCACCATTTCTTCTTTGAAGAAAATGTGCAGACAACGCGTCATCTACTAGCCCAGATTTCGACCACCTAGGGATGGTAGAAAAATCAGGATGGGGTGTTTGTGGGTTTCAAATTGTATTCTTTAACCTATTTCAATCTAAAAAAACATAAGAAACACCCTACAAACCTTAGTAAATCAATATTTCAATTCAAAACACCCATAAATTTGTCCATAAACAAAAATTTAAATCGGAATTTTTTTTTCTCTCGATCTCAACCTGCTTTTTAAGGCAAGTTTAAAATCTTAAAGCACCTCAATGGAACTTCTCTTATCGAATGGAACCGTTGAGACCAAGATCGATTTTTTTTCCACTAGAATATGACCAACCGATAAGTTTTTCTTTTCTTCACTGTTATTTGATGAGTTTCTCGCTACTCTCTCAAACCAATTGATTGAAAAAATAAACAAAATGAACTTTTAGACAAAAAAAAATCATGAACTTTGGATTAACTATATATTTTCTCTGAAATTTACAATTCAATCCTCTATTTTTGAATTTGATCTTTTTACCACAATTTCAAATTTAATCTAATCTAATTAGGCTATAAAAGGATTCAATCAAAAGAAAAAATTTAAAGATAAAAATAAAAAGAATGGACATAAGTTAAAAAATAGTGAAGCACCTAAAAAATCCAAATATTTGAGTTTGTTTATAATTACAATACAATTATATTATTTATATATATAAAAAATTAAAACTAAATAAATAAATAAAACAGTGCCAGTTAAAGAAGGAAAGCCCAGTACTATAATTAAAAAAAAAGATTGAGAAACGTGCAATCAGCAACTTTGCCAAACACTAACTAAAACTAAATCTCAATGATTTTGTTGTTCACCTTCATATAGATAGATTAGTGGGTTAAACTAATAAATATACCACCATGGCATGAACAGTTAATTTTTTATGCAAGCCTAGTTTTAATTCAAGATATATAAATTACAAAAAACATAGAAATTTACAAAATAAGGGAATATATATGCGTTGACCAAAAGTCAAAACACGTTTCTCCAATATTTTTTTTAAAGAATCATTTATATCAATCACTTTTAGGAAACTGTTGTGTTATCCATGAAGACACACACTCACAAAATGCTACCAAGTTGCTTCTTTATCCGAGTAAAGTCAATTACAGTAGGCAAAATTCCTAAGCGGTATGTCGTCATGTGCAGCACACAGAAAGATCTTGAGATTCATCGTCGGCAGAACAGAACATGCACGTACTTCCCATGTAACAAAGGACTCCATGCCAACTCTATAAATGACTCTCACATGATTATCTAGATCATAATTAGTCCTGCTCTCAACAGCACTCGAAACAATTATCAATGGCAAAGCTAGCAGTCCCTCTTCTGATTTTTTTCTTCCTCTTATCGTGTATCCCTTCTCAAGCAGCTCCTCCCCTCCAAACGCCCCTCCAAACGCCAATCCAGAAGGACCATTCAACCGGCCAATATATCATCACTGCATACCTAAAAACCCCTCTCATGCCCACCAAATTGGTCTTGGATCTTGGTGCTACATACAGCTGGGTAAATTGCGACGACTACATTTCCTCCACTTACCAACATGTCCCCTGTAACAGTTCCATCTTTTATTCTCTTAGTGCTTATGGTTGCGAGGACATTTGCGACGGTCCACCGGGTCCAAATTGTGCAAACAACTCTTTCCTCTTCCTCCTTGACGGACCCCTCGAAACTGTTGACTACAAAAAAGTTAATAGCCTCAACGACGCCCTTGTTGACTATCTCGCCTTGCTCAATAACCTAGGCTCTCTTTCCTCGATCGATAATTTCATCTTTTCCTGTGCCCGAGCTGGTTTTCTGAAAGGCCTGGCGAAGGGTGTAACTGGCTTAGCCTCCCTGGGCAACTCAAACCTCTCAATCCCAGTACAGATCAATAAAGCCTTCTCTTCCTCTCCAAATTGTTTTGCTATGTGCTTGTCAAGATCCATCTCTCAACCTGGTGTGGCTCTTTTCGGTAGTAAGGGGCCTTATAATTTCTTGCATGGAATTGACCTCTCAAAATCACTTCTTTACACTCCTCTTATTTTTAACCCGTTTGGAAGAGATTCTGATCCATCTACCCACAGATCTCCTGAATATTATGTAGGGCTGACTTCCATAAAAGTGAACGGAAAGATGGTGGCTTTTAACAAAGCGCTGTTGGCCTTTGATGATCGAGGTTCTGGGGGGACCAGGATCAGCACTCTTGTACCATACACGAAGTTACAGAGTTCTATTTACAAGGCTTTTACTCTGGCTTTCTTGACGGAAGCAGCTTCCTCTGCTTTCAATCTTACTACAACAAAGCCTGTCAAGCCATTCAGAGTCTGCTACCCTGCGGGTGCTGTGAAGACTACACAAATGGGACCGGCTGTACCAATAATCGAACTTGTGTTGGATAGACAAGATGTGGTTTGGAAGATGTTTGGATCGAACTCTATGGTGAGGGTTACGAAGAAGAGTGTTGATGTTTGGTGCTTGGGTTTTGTTGATGGTGGGATTGATGGCCCATCGATCATGATTGGTGGTCTTCAGTTGGAGGACAATTTGCTACAATTCGATCTACAGTCACAGAAACTGGGTTTCAGTTCATCAATTTTGTCCAAGGGGACCAATTGCGCAGACTACGAATTTCCTACCAGAAAAGTCTAAAAAGATAATGTATTTATACCATCCATCATGTACTGTATGCCTGCTTTCGTTGAGTTTTTCTACCTTCGTTAAGCTAAGGGGCAAAGACAGGCCTATGTAGCTTTGTAATAAGAGTTCGTGCTGTCAAATAAATGAATTTAAATTTCACATAATTATTGTGTCGTTGTGGTCAGCTTAAATTCAAAACAATTGTTGCGACCACCTTAAGTCATCAAAATAGGCTCCACTCAATACTCATGCAGCCACTTTTATTTTACTTCATTAGTTTTCACTTATTTTATAAAAATAGACAGAGACTTATATGCAATAGTAAGCAATTGCACCTCTGCTACTACCACTACAAACAGGAACAGCAGTAGCAAATCTATACAGATAGTTTAGCCGGTTAAGTTTTAAATTAATTTTTAATAATTATAAGATTGAGTTTTTTTTAGAATACTGAAAACTTATATAATTATTAATTTTAAAACTCGTAAGATTAATCAAAATACATATAAATTAACCCGATACTAATATTAATTAAAAAAAACAGCAGTATCAACATCGGTGAGAATTATGAAAGCCGCTTGACTTCCTTGACTTTTGATGAGGATGATGAAGAAGTCAACCCATTTAATTTTCCAAATCTTGCTGCTAAGCCAAGAAACAACAATTGTTTACAAGAATTGCAAGATTCTTACAAGTCCTTTGCTCCTAGCTTCACCACCAGTATTGGTCTTCAAAGAGAATAATAATAATAATAATAATAACCGTAGCTCCTCCAATTCTGAATTTTAGTGGCCAGAATCAACAACTTGCACATCTTGTCTTCAATAGAAGTGATAATTGTTTTAGCTATTATTTGAAATACCTTAAAAAATATATAGGATAGAAATATCCTAGGAACTTTTGTAATCATTATAGGTTTTATGGTACTTAAAAAATTTCGACAAATTCAGTACTTTTGTAGAGTATATGAAATTTTCTTGTCGAAATAATTCATTGATACTCAAAAGAGATTAATGTTTAAATTAGAAAAACCTGATTATCAATGTTAGGAGTAATTAATTCAATTGAGAAAGTTCTTATAGGAATAATTACGGTACGTATGAAATCCTAGAACCAATACAATTGAATTCATTAATATTTAATCATTTGGTTGTTTGTTTTTTTTTTTATCATTAATTTTTGTTTCATAAACTATCTCATTCGATTTCTCAAATAGATCATAATTTAAATGACTTTGATAAATAGTAGTAATTTTTACAAATCATCGTGAGATGATACTCTACTCATCACTTTATTACTTGTTACAATTTGTGCACTTACGAAATTAAGCAACAAGTTTTTGGCACCGTTGTCGAGTAATTTAGATAAAATTACTCTCTACTCATCACTTTATTACTTGTTATAATTTGTGCACTTACGAAATTAAGCAACAAGTTTTTGGCACCGTTGTCGAGTAATTTAGATAAAATTACTAATAATATCAATATAAATTAAATTTGATTTAATTTGATTGCTTTTTGCATTCAACTCTTTAGGTGTGTTGTCTAGTGCATGAGAAGCAATAAAAACCAGTCATTGCTGCCTTATAATCCTGAGATTGAGAGAACTGTAAGGGGATTAAGAAAGAAAATGCGAGAGACTCATAATAGTTCAGACATCATGGTAGACAATGAAAATCATAAGCAAGACACACGGACATTGAGAGATTTTGCTCTCCCACAGGTGACAGGAATCCGTTATGTTATTAGGAAACCAAGGATTGAAGACAATAATTTTAAGATCAAACCAGCAATACTGCAGATGATTTAGACCTCAATTCAGTTTTATGGGTTGCCAAGTGATGATCTTAACGCCCATATTGCAAGTTTCTTGGAAATTTGCGACATATTTAAGCATAATGGCATTACTGATGATGCCATTTGCCTCAGATTGTTTTCATTTTCTCTACAAGATAGAGCGAAGAACTGGTTATACTCCATGCCTGCAGACTTAGTTATCAGCTAGGAAGATTTAGCTCAGAAATTCCTTGCTAAATTTTTCCCACCAGCCAAGATAGCAAAAATACGTATTGAGATATCTAATTTCGCCCAACTTGAGAATGAACCACTGTATGAGGCATGAGAGAGATACAAGGATTTTCTCAGGCAATGCCCCCACCATGGACTACCAAAGTGGATACAGGTGCAGAATTTTTACATTGGATTAAATGCCTCCACAAGAACACTAATTGATGTAGCTTCATAAGGAGCTTTTATGAGTAAGTCACAGGATGATGCTTACAACTTTTTGGAAGAAATGGCCATGAACAATTACCAGTGGCCAAATGATAGAAGCATACAGAAGAAGACTGTTGGGGTGCATGAAATTGATGCAATCACAACTTTAACAGCTCAAGTCCATTCACTAAGTCAACAACTGAAAGCCACTCAACTTACAGCAAATGCCATCCATACAACGTGTGACTTTTTCCATGGAAATCACACAAGTGAAGAGTGTCAGGTTGGGAACCCATTCTCTCAAGCAGAACATGCTCATTTTATGTCAAACTACAACCGACAGAACAACCCCTACAATGCAACATATAATCCCGGCTGGAGAAACCATTCCAATTTCTCATGGAACAATCAAACTGTCATGAAGAATCTAGCCATGCCATCTTTAAGTGAGCACTTGAAAGAGAAATCAAAACTTGAAGAATCTATGACACAATTAGCAAACAATACCAGCAGATTCATGAATGAAACAAATACCAATCTACAGAACCAAGCAGCTTCAATTCGAAATTTGGAGGTTTAAGTTTGTCAGTTAGCCAACATGCTCACGAGTAGACAATAAGGAAATCTACCAAGCACAACTGAAATTAATCCTAAGGAGCAATGTAAGGCCATAACCTTAAGAAGTGGAAAAGAAGTGGAGTAGACTGCTGGAAAGAAGAGTGCAGGAAAAGAAGAGGAGGAGCAAGTGGCCAAACCACTTCAGCATATGAAAAAATCTGATCCTCTACCAGAACCAACGCAAGAAATAATGCAGAGAATTCCATTTCCACAGCGACTCAAGAAGAATAAACTTGATAATCAATTTTCTAAATTTCTTGATGTGTTTAAAAAACTGCAAATTAACATTCCTTTTACAGATGCTCTTGAACAAATGCCAAGCTATGTGAAATTTCTGAAGGACATCCTCTCAAACAAAAAAAAAGCTAGAGGAATATGAGATTGTTGCTCTTTCTGAGGAATGCAGTGCCATTTTGCAGAAGAAATTACCTCCTAAACTTAAGGATCCAGGAGTTTTACTATACCTTGTTGCATTGGAAACTCTATTTTTGAAAAAGCTCTATGTGATTTAGGTGCAAGTATTAATCTCATGCCTTTATCTATTTTTAAGAAGCTTGGTTTAGGTGAAGCAAGGCCAACCACAGTAACACTGCAGCTAGCTGACAGGTCTCTGAAGCATCCAAGAGGAATAATTGAAGATCTACTTGTGAAAGTGGGCAAGTTCATCTTTCCAGCAGACTTCATCATATTGGATATAGAGGAGGATAATGAGATTCCTATTTTGCTTGGCCGGCCATTCTTGGCCATTAGAGGTGCATTAATTGATGTGAAGAAAAGGGAGCTGTGGTTAAGGGTGAATGAAGAGGAGGTGATTTTTAATGTGTTCAAAGCCATTAAACAGCCAGATATGAGGGAGAGTTGCTTCAGCATTCAAGTGGTGGAATCCTTAATTAATGACAAAGTCAAGCTTCCAACTGACCTGTTGGAAGCATGTTTGGTAAATAATGTACTGGAAGGGGATGCTGAGATAACAGAATATGCATGTTGGATGTACTCTTTTGAACCTAACCGCAGAAGATACTTTGAAGATTTGGGACAAGCACCACCAAAAATAAAATTAACCAGTAAACAAGCACTGGTTTTGGAATTGCAACCTTTGCCAGAGCACTTTCGGTATGCATCTCTTGGAGAAGCTTCCACCTATCATGTGATAGTCTTTGCAAAGCTGTCCAAAACAGAGGAAGAAAAATTATTGAGGGTGTTGAGAAAACATAAGGCAGCTCTCAGGTGGGTATTGGCAGATATCAAAGGCATCAGTCCCTCTATTTGCATGCATAAAATTCTTTTAGAGGATGAAGTCAAGCCAACAGTAGAACATTAGAGAAGGCTTAACCCGACCATGAAAGAGGTAGTTTGAAAAGAAGTTCTGAAATGGTTAAATGCTGGTGTTATTTATCCAATCTCTGACAGCTCATGGGTGAGCCCAATTCAAGTTGTGCCAAAGAAAGGAGGAATGACAGTGGTAAGGGATGCAGATAACAAATTGATACCTACTAGACCGGTAACTGAATGGAGGATTTGCATGGATTATCAAAAGCTCAACAAGGCAACTCGCAAAGATCATTTCTCCCTACCATTCATTGATCAGATGCTGGACAGGTTAGCTGGGTATAAATACTACTATTTTCTAGATGGTTATTCAGAATACAACCAAATAGCCATCGCACTTGAGGACCAAGAGAAGACCACTTTCACCTGCCCTTATGGTACTTTTGCTTTCAGAATTTTTAGGTTGTGTAATACACTACCTACCTTTCAGAGGTGCATAATGCCTATCTTTTCAACTATGGTGGAGCAGATCATTGATGTCTTCATAGATGACTTTTCTGTATTTTGAACTTCTTTTGATGACTGCCTTGCAAAGTTGGCGTTGGTTTTGGAGCGTTGTGAAAAGACAAACTTGATATTGAACTGGGAAAAATGTCACTTCATGGTAAAGGAAGGTATAATGTTAGGGCACTGGATTTCAGAAAAAGGAATAGATATAGACAGAGCTAATTAAGGCAATAGACAAGCTTTTGTCGCCAACTATAGTAAAAAGGGTTAGTAGTTTCCATGGTCATGCGAGATTTTATATGAGGTTCATCAAAGACTTCTTTAAAATATCCAAACCGCTATGCAATCTGCTGCTAAAAGACATAAAGTTTCAGTTTGATGACGAATGCAAGACAGCCTTTATGCTGTTAAAAGAGAAGTTAGAGACAGCTCCTATTGTAATTGCACCAGATTGGGAGAAACCATTTGAGCTGATGTGTGATGCAAGTGATTATACAATTGGAGCAATACTGGGGCAGCGGAAAAATAATGTGTTTCACACCATATACTACGCCAACAGGACACTCAATGATGCCTAGCTTAATTATGCCATAACCAAGAAAGAGTTGCTTGTTGTGGTCTATGTGTTTGATAAGTTTCGGCCTTACCTGATAGGAAACAAGGTGCTGGTGTATACTGATCATGCTACAATTAGACACCTAGTGCCTAAGAAAGATGCCAAGCCTAGACTCATCCATTGGATCCTGTTACTGCAAGAATTTGATGTAGAAATTAAAGATAAAAAAAGGACTAAGAATGTGGTGGCAGATCATCTTTCACAGCTAGAATTAACATAGCAGATGGAGCCTAAATTCACGGTTATAAATGAAAGCTTTCCTGATGAAAGAATCTTAATGGTTTCCACTAACAATTTCATTACTTGGTATGCAGATTATGTCAACTTTCTTGCAGGTAAGGTCATCCCGCCAGATTTTTCTTACCAACAAAAAAAAAAAGAAATTTCTTGCTGAAGTCAAACACAACTTCTGGGAGGAGCCGATACTCTATCAACATTGTGCAAATCAAGTCATCAGGAGGTGCATTCCATAAGAGGAAATGGCAAACATACTGAAGCACTGCCACACACTTGAATATGAGGGGCACTTTGGAGCGCAACGCACTGCATCCAAAGTTTTGCAATCTGGTTTTTATTGGCCCACTATATGTAAAGATGCTCATGCTTTTGTTACTGCTTGTGATAGATGTCAGCATACTGGGAATATATCTCGACGAAATGAAATGCCACTGCAGAATAACCTAGAAGTTGAATTATTTGACGTTTGGGGCATTGATTCCATGGGACCTTTTCCTTCATCCTGCAACAACAAATACATTCTTTTAATAGTGGATTATGTATCAAAGTGGATAGAGGCAATTGCAACGCCTATAAATGATGGCAAGGTGGTACTTAATTTTCTACGGAAGAACATCTTTCCTAGATTTGGTACTCTTAGAGCCATCATCAGTGATGAAGGAACTCATTTTTGCAACAAGCAGTTTGAAGCATTGCTATCTAAGTATGGAGTCAGACACAAAAGAGCATTGGCTTATCATCCTCAGAGAAATGGCCAAATAGAGGTATCAAAAAGAGAGGTGAAGCAAATCTTAGAGAAAATAGTAAGTAATTCTCAGAAAGATTAGGCAAGAAAGCTAGATGATGCATTGTGGGCATATCGGACAACATTCAAAATACCATTGGGAATGTCTCCATTTTGATTAGTTTTGGGAAAGCATGCCATCTTCTTGTTGAATTAAAGCATAAGGCATATTGGGCAATGAAACAACTGAACATGGATCTACATAGATCTACAGCTTAATAAGATGGATGAATTTCGCAACGAGTCCAATAAGAATGCCAAGATATACAAGGAAAGAACCAAGGCATGGCATGACAAACACTTTGTACGCAAGGAGTTTGTCCCTGGTCAACATGTATTACTCTTCAATTCACGACTCTGCTTGTTTCCTGGTAAGCTTAAATCATGGTGGTCAGGACCATTTACAGTTGTGAAGGTATTTTCTTATGGAGCAGTAGAGGTCACTCATGATGAAAAGGGAACATTCACAGTGAATGGGCAACGTCTGAAGCATTATAGGAATGGGGAGTCAATTGAAAAAAGGGATGATATCCCTCTTACTTCATCTTAGCAAAATGGAAAAGTCAAGCTAATGACTATAACTAAATGTTGATTGGGAGGCAACCTATAAAAAAAAAACCTTATTCATTTCATTAAGTGCAGGGATGGATCTTACAAGCAAATAACCAAGAGCAACGACAAACTCACACCCACATAGTCAAAAGAAAGTATTCGTACGCCTTTCTATTCTTTATTTTTCCATTGAGGACAATATAGTTTTTAAGTTTGGGGGAGACATTGCATGCTTTAACTATGAAAGACACTGCATACTAGGACTATGAAAACAGAGAGTGAAAAGTGATATGCATTTAAGACCAACTTTGACATTTTTAGGTGTTTCGTGATGTATCCATGATATTCCTTAGCTTAGAGCAAATAATATCTTATAAAGTTGGATTAAGCATGATTATTTTCTTTGGAATTATTGAGCAAATAATATCTAGCAAAGTCATATGAATTGTGTAGTTATGCATAAGAGATAAGTGTGTTATTTCTTTCTTGTTATTACCTTTTGATGAAAATATTAAAACAAGGAGTGATAATGAGTATGAAAGTGAATGAATAAGTATATGATGTGTATCTACTCCAATGTTTTGAGTTGCTTAGTAACTAAGAGTATTCATCACCAATGTTTACTTTTACATCAAACAACAGCTTAAAATATGAGTATGTAAATGCATTTTAAGTTTATGACCTGTTAAGTAACCGGGTGCATTCATCACAAATGTTTGTATTCGGGTCAAAAGACAAGTGATAAATTAAAAAAAAATCACCCTTGTTAAAAAACAAGTGAAAGTGTGTTGTTGCTCCCAAAGTTGGCTACCTTGTTTGTATGAGTGAAAAAAAGTAATGCAAAATGACTGTGCAAGGTTCAAGGATGCTAAACACATGAAACACATGAATGAGTTGGAAGTTTGCTAAACACATGAAACACATGGATGAGTTGGAAGTTTGTACAACGGTCTCCATAGAGAGTAGGAATGCTTAGTTTTCCATTATCTAATATTGTCTATAAGCTAAGTCAATAAGTGAATGTTGCACGAGGGAGCCATTTAAATGTGAAAGTTGAACTTATCATGAACTTTTAGCCATGCTTTCATGGTTTCTTTTTTGCTTGAGGACAAGCAAACATTCAAGTTTAGGGGTATTTGATAAGTGAATTTTTAGCATGTATATTTTCCACTATTCAAGCTTGATTTTGAAATATTTTGGATGTATTGCACATGATAATTAGAATTTTGGATCCCTTTTTGAACTATTGACCTCGTGGGAAATTAATGTGTTTGTAGATACTAGGTTACCGAGAATACAAAATCCGGCAATAAAACCGAACATTGATTTATTGTGTGCTGCAAAGGAAGCGATACAACTCAATTCCAGATGTTCATCACCATTTTCAAATATTTGAGATGAAGGTCTACAAAACATATGAAGTCATGATAATTTTCTAAGATAACATTCAAATATCTATAATTAAAATTTAGTTATAAACTTTCAAAACACAAAAAAATATAGTAGACAAATTAAAATTTCAACATACAAATTAACTAAACAATATTTAGCATAAAAAATATAAGTATCAAGTTTATAATTTAGTTTTTATAAACAATGTTATCACAAATTTAAATAAACTAAATAATTAGATAATATAATTAGATTTGGCAAACAAGCATTTAATGAATACATGCAAACTCATTTAGTCTTAAGATTGTAGGATATTTTTAGAGTGAAATTGTTTAGTTTAAACTAGTTAGGTGGTCCGCGCTACACCGCAGACTCACCTTTTATGTCCATAAAAAATTTGGGTCCTGACTCCAGTAGGACTCAAGGCTATAAGGCTCCAACCCAGCCGGGACCAAAGGGTATTTTGGCCAGGACAAAAGGCTATTTTGGGTTCTACACCGGCGAGACCCAAGGATATTTGGGTCTTGCACACGGTCGGGCCCAAGGCTATTTTGGATCCTGTCCTGGCCGAGACCCAAGGCTATTTTGGATCCTGCACAATGCAGGACCAAACATATATATTTATAATAATAATAATAATAATATTTAATTTTTTTGGCCAAATTCTTATATCTTTTAATTATTTTTTAAAAAAATATATGGTTTTTCTTCTACGGTAATAATATTTTTTTTCAATTTACTAATGATAATAATAATAATAATAATAATAATAATTTGTAACTCTACCCTTTAAATCAAATCTACTATTGCTTTTTAATAATAATAATATTTGTAATATTAATAATACTATTTGTTATATTAATACTTTTAATTATAGTCAAAATAATAACATTTATAACATAAACAATACTATTTTTAATTTTAATACATTTAATTATAATAAAAAAATAATATTTTATAATATTAATACTTTTAATTTTAATAAAAAAATATTTATAAGATAGATAATAATATTTTGTCATATTAATAATAATATTAAACTTGTCTTATCAAAGTTTATATAGTAATATTTTTTTCAAAAATACATTTTTAACAATAATAATAATGATAATTGTTATTATATTTTTTTTTTCAATTTTCTTCTACTCTTAATATTAATAATTTTAATTACAATAATGATAATAATATTAAGAATACAAATAATAATATTTATCATATTAATAATAATATCAAACTTGCATGGCCAAAGTTTCTATAGTAATAATAATAATGATAATTGTTATTATCTTTTCTTTTCAATTTTCTTTTATTCTTAATATTGATACTTTTAATTACAATAATGATAATGATATTTAGAATACAAATAACAATTTTTATCATTTTAATAATAATATCAAACTTGTTTGGCCAAAGTTTCTATAGTAATAATTTTTTTGTGAAATAATTATTAACAATAATAATAATGATAATTGTTATTATATTTTTTTCAATTTATTCTATTCTTAATATTAATACTTTTAATTACAATAATGATAATAATATTTAGAATACAAATAATAATATTTATCATATTAATAATAATATCAAACTTGTATGGCCAAAGTTTCTACAATAACAATTTGTTTTTGAAAAAATTATTAACAATAATAATAATTGTTATTATTTATTTTTCATTTTTCTTCTTTGTAGGGTCTGTCGATCCAGCCACATGGATCTCTAAACCCAAGGGTTGTGAGAACATACCTTGCCAGTCGGGTCTGCACCCAGCGCGCGGGTTTGTTGGCAAGGCACTCAAGGTTGCAAATCCTGCCTCACGGGTCTGCACACCCTAGGTTCGCGGGGCTGCAAACCTGCTCACCCTGGGGCTACAGCCAGGCACGCGGGTCTTCCCCCAGTGCCCAAGGCTAGGCATACCCAGCACAAGGTGTCTGCTTCCTAGGGCCTTGGCCAAGCGTGCGTGGCTGGTCCCAACGCCCTGGCTTGGCAGCCCTAGCGCCAAGTGTCGCCTACCTGAGCTAACTAATTAAAATTAATTGATACTTTTAAGTACAATAAAGATTACAATATTTATAATACAAATAATAATATTTTATCATATTAATAATAATATTAAACTTGTCTGACCAAAGTTTATACAGTAATATTTTTTTTCAAAAAAACTTTTTAACAATAATAATAATGATAATTGTTATTATATTTTTTTTTCAATTTTCTTCTATTCTTAATATTAATACTTTTCATTACAACAACAATAATAATATTTATAATAAAAATAATAATATTTATTATATTAATAATAATATCAAACTTGTCTAGCTAAAGTTTCAACAGTAATAATTGTTTTGTGAAAACTTTATTAACAATAATAATAAGGATAATTGTTATTATTTTTTTCATTTTTCTTCTTTGCAGGGTCTGCTGGTCCAGCTGCGCGGGTCTCTAAACCCAAGGGTTGTGAGAACAAACCTCTGCGGTCGAGTCTGCACCCAGCACGCGGGTCTACTGGCCAGGTGCTCAAGGTTGCAGACTCTACCTCGTAGGTGTGCACACCCTAGGCTCACATGTCTGCAGACCTCAGGCTCGCGGGGCTACAAACCTGCTTGCCTTGGGCCTGCAGCCAGGCGCGCAGGTTTGCCCCCAGTGCCCAATGCTAGGCAGACCCCGCGCCAAGTGTTTACTTGCTAGGGCCTCGACCAACCCCAACGCTAAGTGGTTGCAGCTTGGGGCGCGGGCAGGTTTTTGTGGTCTGCCCAACGCCCAAGCCTGGCAGCCCAGATGCCAAGTGTCCGCAGCCCCAGGGGGCGTGCCTCCAGCCTGGCGCTTGGGGCCGCAGGTTGCAGCCTCACCATGCCCCCACCAGTCAGTGAAAGCACTCGCATCCTACAGTATCCACGCTACATGTGATCTTGATTTTGATGTATGAACAATAACTTTAATAAACACTTGTGAAGGCGACAATACACCAGGACTCTAACTCCAACTTTTCGAACAAAAAAATATTTATTAGTCTTAAAAAAAGGTAATATGCACATTAGTGGTCATATTCCATAACGATAACCACCATCATATGAGTGTTCATTTCTCTTCCAGTTCAATCGCAAGCTATTATTTGATTTGATTATTCCTATTAACCATATCATCATACATATTTTCAAATTTATGTCTTAAATGCTTTTGGCACATCTTATCTAATAGTTTTTTCAATGCATATCTTTGAATCTTTTATTGAAGTTGCTCATAAAGTGGCGAGAATAATAACTATGATACCCATCTGGGTCAACCCATATCCATGACATAGCATTTTTAATTGTCATATATATATAGACAAACACACACACACACAATCTTGTACATCTACTTGTGACATGTTAGCGAATTAAATCTAAAAATCATGTTTAGTTACTTTTTTTTTCTTCTTCAACCAAAGCATAATACACAAAAAACCCTATTATTTACTTCATAAGCAACTCCAATCAAGATTATTGCCTTATACTTTCCATATAAGTGAGTGCCAACAATACTTAACAATGGATGACAATATTGAAATCCCTAAATTAAAAGTTCAAATGCCCAAAATATTCTCTAAAATATTGTTGTATCATCATCAACTATCTTATGATCCCACTTAGAAACTATACTAGGATTTTATTTTTTCAGAGCTAATAACATTCTAGGCAGCATTTGAAAAGACTCCTTATGTGATCCAAATAACCTCTCTAATATTTTATATATAGCTAACCAAGCTTTTTATACAATATATCATACAAAAAAATCTATATGGATAGTTGTTTGAATGGTTGCAATTTTAATACTTATTTTAGCTTTGTTAATGGTCAACATCATATTAGCTACAAAATCAGAGTCAATTTGATGGTGGGCATGCATAACCATTGGATTGTGACATGTGTAGGGCTTTTTCAATTTTGAATTCTCAAATAAATCAAAATTCTTGTGATATCCGCTATGCAAATACCATTGACATGATGGTTCATGCTTACACTATAACTACACATAAATTAAGGTTGAACATTACACTTTGTATTGAAGTGAATTTTTTATATGCCACCACTTAACTGCATTGATTAAATCAATCTTGGTTTGGAACATTTATCCAACCTCTAACTCAATATTCAAGCCTAAATTCCTACAACTCAAAGCCCAATCAAATCTCATCATATGAGCAGACGACCCACTAGCATCTTTAAATTTAGAAATAAAGGGTCTCATTGTTTGATTTATTCATTCATCGTATTCAAGCCTGAATTCCTACAACTCAAAGCCCAATCAAATCTCATCATATGAGCAGACGACTCACTAGCATCTTTAAATTTAGAAATAGAGGGTCTTATTGTTTGATTTATTCGTTCATCGTGCTCATCTTCCTCAACTACATCATTGACATGAAAATCATCTTTCTCATCACTTGGTTCAAATTTATCATAACAATATAGAGTTGTTACCATTTCTTGAATCGATGTTAGGTTTATTGCATCACCAACTGTCCTAGACGGACTTGCTACATGTGATAATTTTATAGTCTTTTGACTGTAACTTGGGACCCGAGTCAACTCCAAACTCAAAGAGTTTCCTACTTTAGGTTTTTTACTAAAGTAGAGCTCTAATATTTGCAATGTATTGGCGGTAATCAACCCAACCATTATATTAAAACTCATATCACTAGTAATGAGCACCCCAACATAACAATTTGGATGGTCATCGCCCAACATCCTCCAAGTAATATCAACATCAAATTCAGCCAAATTCCACATCAAATCCAGTCTAATTCCTCGACACACTAAAGTTTTAAATTCATGAAATGAATTATCTAATCTCAAGTTATATAATTTGATACTTCCTCCATGATAAATGATATTATTATCACTATCAATGATTTTACCAGAAATTGAAAATGATCTCATATATGGTGGGGTCCTTTTTCTTTGTGAACATTACGTTGTTTTCTTTTTTTGTTTGTTAAAAATATCATATTTTAGGATTCTTTTGTTTGTTGCACTTCAGCTTTTTTCTATTTTATGAGTTTTTTTATTGAGGAGGAGGGGTAGGATCTTTTTTGCCTTCTGCTGAGTTATGTGTTTTGCCAGGTTTGTGTTATTTGAGAGAGAAAATTGTTGATTTTGGAGAGTTGTGGCTGAAAATTATCTTATCAAGAAATGTGTTTTGGAATTCTCTAATTATTGGCTGATGTAATTGTTTTTAAGGTACATGCTTTTGAATCTATTGGTGGACAACTTGTTGTGATTGCATCACCAACTGTCAAGGGTGCTCACATAGAGGACATTGATAGAAATAAATACATTGATCATGGTGGTTATTAGAGCTTGCTATAATTGGTCATGCAAATGATAAGGTTCTATTCTTCTTTGCTGCCATTTGCATTTTATGTATTTATGAAATTTTTCCTTTCTCTAATAGAGGCTTGTAGGAGGTTCTCATGTATTGTTAGAGAATTATATAAATTATATTATGGAGCTTATTAAATAGCTTAAATTTTTTAATTGAGATGGTTATTTGACATGGTATCAAAGTTTTGTTGACCTAATAGTTACGGGTTCGAATCTTACTACCCTCATTCTATTTGATAGAAAATTAAGCACAATATAGTATGAGCTTGTGTAAGTTTTGAACCCAAATAACTTTCACTTGAAGGAGTGTGTTTGAGAATTGTATAAATCATATCTTAGGCCTCTCCAAATAGTTTAAACTTTTGAGTTGAAATGGTTCTTTGACATGATATCAGAGCCTTCTTGATTAGGCGGTCACGAGTTCAAATCTCACCATCTTCATTTTATTTGATAAAAATTAAACACACGGTAGTATTGACATATAAAAATTTCAAGCCCAAAAAATTATATTTTAAAGCTAAAACCTGATAGCTTAAGTTGCAGAGTAAAATGGTTAGTTGTTTTGTCAGGTTGCTCCTAGCTTTGTATCTATCATCTCAAATCTTTTTTTCGTCTCTTCACCCCTCACAGAATCCTTTGTTTTAACAAATTTGCTCTTTTTTTCCTGCACAAATAAGTTCACAATCAATTTTCTTCTTGGTGAGAGCTACACTATATCAAAGAAAACTCAATTGTCATTTATTCAGCCTATTATGGAATGTTATTATGTATATATATTTATATTGTATTTAGCTTATATAGGTTTCTGATCATGTGTAGTATACTACATGGTTAGTATCATATACAACACTATATATATATATATATATATCATAAGGGGAGTGTTGCATACGTTGTATTACAGCCTCCATAATATTTTCCAATACTCCTTCTCCCTTAACTTCAACTTAGTATCAGAGCATTATATTCAAAAGAGCTTCCATCAACACCTTCCTCTTCTTCTCATGGATTCTACTGCAGCCCAATCTTCCTCTCTTCTTACAACAAACATGCCAGCTACAGCACTTCTTGTTCTCCCTATTAATTCTTCACTTAGGCAACCTGCATCAGGTTTTTCAATGGCTCCTCCACCTGGATTTTTTACGTCGGCGCCTATTCCTTCTATTGGATGCAGCTTTCCTCTAGCAATGGCAGCAATACCTTCCTCTGCACTGATTGTTTCGGTACTACTTGGACTCCCCTCTGCAGCATCAATTATTCCCAACACACACCTTTATGATGTTGTCGTAGTCCCTCTCTCAAATACTCATCAGGTTATCTCCTTGAAACTGACCACCAATAACTATTTATACTAGAGAATACAAATAAAACCATATTTGTTGGGTCAGGGTGTGTATGCTTTAGTGGATGGATCCTATCCTTGTCTTGCATTCTATATTACTGCCACCGATACAGCAGCCCCTGGTATAAACCCATTCTTTCTCTTATGGAAGCAACAAGATCAATTAATTATGAGTGCACTCCTCTTTTCTTTATCTACTGAAATTCTACTTCTTGTGGTTGACTGTGAGACATCTCATAGCATATGGCAGACATTTGAAAAATCCTTTGCTTCACCATCACATTCAAGGATTATGCAGTTACATGGTTCCTTTCAGGATTTGCGTCAGGGAGATGATTCAGTTAGCACTCATCTGCAGTGAGCTAAGGTCCTCTTTGATGAGTTGGCTGCTGCTGGTCGGCCTCTCTCCTTAGAGGATTTTAATGTTTATGTATTTCGGGGCTTGCGTAGTGATTTGAAAGACTTAGTGACCAGTTTGTCTACACGGGCAGAACCCTTATCATACTCTGATCTTCACAATTACCTGCTCACTCATGAATACTTGAATAAGAGCTCGCTTCAATCCACTCTTGGCTCTCCTATGACAGCACCTCTGCTGCCCACACCTTCACATTCCACAACTTCAACATTCTCAGTTCAACGTGGTGCTTTTGGTGGTCCTTCTGGCCATTCTTACTGTGGGCGTGGGCGACACCAAGGTGAATGGAAAGGCTACCGTGGTGGTAACCATGGCACCTCTAGATTTGGTTGGCAGCAAATTTCCCATGAGTCTGGGACTAGTTGGCAGCAGAATTCCCATGGAGTTTCTAACTCCAACCAAAATTTTCAAAATGTTAAATGTCAATTGTGTTATGGTTTAGGCATTCAGCAAAATATTATTCTCAATTTACCTCACAGCATTTGCAGGCTACTGCTAACTTGGCATTGGCATTTCAGAATCCTTAGCTCTTCTCTGCAGGTTGGTTTCCTGATACGGGTGCTAATCAGCATGTGACACCGGACCTCGCCGGTATGACGAGTTCAGAGCCCTATCTGATCAATTACATGTCGGTGATGGTAGGGGACTTGTTATATCACATATTACTCAATCTAAACTCTATACTCCTAAACACACTTTTATCCTATCAAATGTTCTATATGTACCACATATTAAAAAACCACTATTGTCTATTCAGAAATTTTGCATTGAGAATAATGTATTTTTTGAATTTCATTCATGTTTGTTTTATGTTAAGAATCTAATAACCAAGGAGGTGCTCCTTTCTAGTCAAAGTAATGATGGTCTGTATGTCTTATATGAGTCTTTTACAACGTCCGTACCTCAAGCTTTCCTATCAACGTCTGTGTCCTTCATTGCTGATGTTTGGCATCGTCTTCTTGGGCATCCTAGCTCTCGTATTTTAGGGTCTCTAGTTTCAAATAATAAAGTTGCATGTACTTCCAGAGTTTTTAATTTTAATTGTTCATCTTGTCCTTTAGGAAAAGCATCGTGTCTGTCGTTAGGCCTTACTGGTCATAAAACTTGTGCTCCTCTTGAGCTTGTTTTCAGTGATGTTCTGGGACCTTCTACAATGTTATCTACTAATGGTTATCGGTATTTTGTTATTTTATGGATGCCTATACTAAGTATATCTGGTTTTTTCTTTTAGCCACTAAGTTTGATGTGTTTAAAATTTTTCTTCAATTTCAAGCTCTTATTGAATGACAATTCGCCACCAAAATTAATTATGTCCAAACAAATTGGGGTGGTGAATATAGAAAGTTAAACACATATTTTAAAACCATTGGCATTCATCACCGTCTAATTTGTCCTCACATGCATGAATAAAATGATACTGTTGGGCGTTGTCATCGTCATATTCTTGAAACTGGTCTTACGCTTCTTGGTCAGTGTAAGGCTCCGTTAAAATTTTGGAGTTATGCTTTTGAAACTGCTATCTATCTCATAAATCATATGCCTATTGTTGTTTTAAATGGTTGTACACCTTTTGAACGTTTGTTTAAATCTTCCCATGATTACAGTTTTCTTTGTATTTTTGGGTGTTTATGTTTTCCTTTACTTCGTCCTTATAACCGACATAAACTATATTTTCGCTCTTCCTCGTGCATGTTTCTTGGCTATAGTTCCTCTCATTTGGGTTATTGTTGTTTTGATTTGTCATCATCTCATATGTATATTGCACAGCATGTTAAATTTCATGAAAATACATTTCCTTTTGCATGTTCTAAATAGACAACTGCCTTGCCTTCTCCATCTCTACAAACAGCTCTCCTCGTCTTCACCGTTTTTCCTACTCTCATGCCTTCTCCATCTACCACATTTCTGCCACCTTCTCCAACGCCTGATGGTTGTTGCCTCCTCTCCTTCACCTTGTCCCGCGAGTAACTGTCCCTTTACTTCATCTCCACTTTACTCTACTAATGATCACTCTCCAAGTATGGTCTCTGTTTCTCCAGGTACGATGATCCTATTGTCAGCGGCCTCCTCTCCTATTGTGGCTTCCTCTCGGCCTCCTGGCAGTCCCACATTGAGATCTTCCTCTAGCTCTCCTCCTACCTTGTGTCTGGTAGTTGATTTATCTAATTTTGATCTTCAGCAGGTTTCTCATAGTTCCTCAACTCTGCCAGCTAACTCCTCTCGCAGCCACCACATGACACTTCATCCTCGCTAGCCCAAATAGGCGCATCTTAGTGTGTCTCAGTCCTTTGCTATCATGTGTCTTGTTCAGTCCCCTGCTACCGTGAGTTCTTCTCCTGAACATAAACCTCTCACGTTCAAAGATGCCTCTCAACATTCGGCATGACAGCAAGCTATGCAAGATGAGATACGGGCTTTGCAATCAAATGGTACGTGGACTCTCGTTCCTTATTGTTCCTCTATGAATGTTATTGGCAGTTGTTGGATCTATAAAATCAAGCGGCAAGTAGATGGTAGTATTGACAAGTATAAAACGCGTCTTGTGGCTAGAGGGTTCACTCAACAAGAAGGAATAGACTACCTCGAGACTTTCAGTCCGGTTGTTAAGCTTGCAACTGTGAGGTTAGTACTTACTATTGCTGTGACCCGTGGGTGGTTTGTTCATCAGCTTGATGTTCACAATGCTTTCTTGAATGGGATTCCTCAAGAAGAGGTGTATATGGAGCAACCACCTGGTTTTTCTCACCCTACTCTATCATCTCATGTTTGTCACCTGCATAAATCTATCTATGGTTTAAAACAGGCTCCCCGGGCATGGTATACCAGACTCAGTGATTGTCTCATTTCTCTTGGTTTTCGTGCCTTTACTGCTGACTGCTCTCTATTTATTTACTCTAATGGCCATGATCTCATTTACTTGCTTGTCTATATGGATGACATTCTACTTATTGGGAACAATTCAGCTCTGCCAAGCCACTTGATTACCTTACTGAATTCCGAATTCAAAATCAGGGATTTAGGCTCTGTGCATTATTTCTAAGGGATTGAAGTCACCAAAACTGCCATGGGACTTATGCTTTCACAGCATAAATATACTCTCAATATCATTCAGCGAGCCGGTATGGCTTCATGTAAAGCTACCGACACGCCTGTTTTATCCTCGTCTAAGCTGTTGTTGACCTCGGATACTTTGTACTCTGATCCTACCCGTTACTGACAGATTGTTGGTGCCTTGCAGTATCTCACTTTTACTCGCCCAGATATCTGTTATGTTGTAAATAAAGTCTGTCAGTTTATGCACTTGCCTACCGAAGGCCATTGGTCTCTTGTTAAAAGAATTGTCAGGTACCTTCAAGGAACGGCATCTTATGGTCTACACATCACTCGGGGGTCATCTTTTTCCTTACATGGTTTTACAGATGCTAATTAGGCTGGTAGTCTTGATGACAAAAAATCCACTAGTGGCTACTTGGTATATATCGGCAGCACACCTATTTCTTGGAAGTCTAGAAAACAAGGCACAGTGGCTCGTTCATCGACTGAAGCAGAATATAAGGCTCTTGCGGATGGTACTACTGAGATTTTATGGATTCGGGCTTTGTTGTTAGATCTTCATTTTTCCTCTGATCCTATGACTATCCTTTGGTGTGATAATTTGGGTGCTACCTACTTGTCTGTTAATCCTATCTTCCATGCTCACACTAAGCATGTTGAAGTCGATTATCACTTTGTTCGTGATCGCGTTGCTAAAAAAGAAATTGTGGTTCAGTTCATCTCCTCCCAGAATCAACTTGCTGATGTGCTTACCAAACCTCTTCCTCACGTGTCTTTCACTTATTTTTGGTCCAAGCTTCATGTGGATTCTCCTCCTTCAGCTTGAGGGGGCATATTATGGAATGTTATTATGTATATATATTTATCTTGTATTTAGCTTATATAGGTTTCTGATCATGTATAGTATACTACATGGTTAGTATCATGTACAACCCTACATCTATATATATATATTACATAAGGGTAGTGTTGCATACGCTCCATAATATTTTCCAATACTCCTTCTCCCTTAACTTCAACTCAGACTAACTTCCGTTTGTTTTTGTTTTCCTACATCTTCGTAGAGGTTCCAGAAAGCATGGTGCTGTCAGCTTTCCTCCGTCTCAGACATTTGATGGGTAGCCTCTGCCAATAAAAGAACAGCACGCCTCAAGTTCAACCAACTCAGAGATAACTTCCCTAACCTTCAATTATCTTCTTTTGCTCTGTCTTTGCGCCTGTTGCTACAGAAATAGTTGTCTACTTGATACAACATTGTCATTTCTGTTTTCATGGATTAAGCATGTCTTACCTCTTCCATTTGTTGGTTGATTGTTTTTTTACGTTCGTTATTCAATTTGTTGAGCTCCCTGCTCTTTTTTGTAACTTATTCTCCTTTTCCTATGCTGTGAGTTGGAAATCAATTTCAAAACAACTCCTTCAGCTGCAGCGCCTTGGCTTGCCCTAACCCTCCACCATTTTTTCCTTTTCGCTCACATTTTGTTTCCTCGGAAATAGCTTCCACATGCTGGACATTCACTTCTCTGCTCAAATCTTTCCATTCAGTCAACATGAAACTATTTTTAGTCCACACACGCCTCAATATTTTTCATGCTTAACTGTTTTTTGCTATAATTTTTACAGGGGATAGTGATTTGACTGTTATTGGGTTGCTGGTTTACAAGCAATTGTTCTTTTTCTAATTATATTCTTTATTTTGAGATAAAGTTGCAGGCTTCGTTTGTATACCTACGCTTTTGTGTTTGCTGAAAGAGCACTAGGCCTTTTTAGGTGTTTTTACATTTGCTTCTGAATGAACTTAGAAGCTAGCTTCCTGGTGTTGGACTCCATTATGCCTGCCATTGTTGTTCCCCTTGGTTTGCACTGCCATTTTTCCCTGTTGCCTTGCATCTGTGCAAGTTGTACTGGTTTGGACTGGAGACTGGAAGAAGACAGATGAGACATTGAACTAGCTCTAATTAATCGTCTTAGCTGCCTTCTATAGGTTTTTCAATTTTTTATGGATGAGAAATTTGTTAACTTGCTGGCTTTTGTTACATCTTTGTTTTTCTTACTGTGTTCTTTTGCCTCGCGAACCATGCATGGATGAGAAATACTATTTTCTGAAACAAACAAAACTTTTAATTCTTTAAGATTGACAACAAACTATAGGTGCGAATCATGGGACAAAATGTTAAAGTAGGTTAAAATAATGTGCGAAAAAAAAGAGAGGAAAGTAGACTTGAAATAATGTGTGAAAATAAATATGAGACGCACCACTATACAGTAAAATAAAATAAAAATAAAAAGATAATAAATTATAACATATAGTAGTAGAAATGAATTCCTAAGTGGATATTTAAGGGATATGATGGGAAGAGATGAGGAAATAGTGGAGGATAAAATGATAGATAACCCCACAAAGCCAAGAAAGTTGATTGACTTGGCCAAAGAGGTCTATAGTATCTAACTAATGACCAGCACACAATAAACCTTATATCATGTGCCTTGATGGCCCTATATATTCTCAAGTGCCACCCACCCAGCACCCACCAGTGCATTTGGCTTCCACGAATTAAGAAAAGTATTAAAGTAGGTTAGATAATTTTGAGCTAAAGCTGTATTTTTATAAATTTATTTAGTTAACGTAGTTAATTAATACATGTTGTCACCATTATTTGATATAGGTTCAATAGAAGTCATAGTCGATCATGGATGTATCGAGATTCACCCCAAGAATTGTGGAAAATGGATTATTATAATGGAGTTTAGGGTTTTATTAATTACACAACATCTAATCTGAGAAATATTAGTAGTGGATGCGGTATTAAGTGTCCATGTAAAATATGTAAAAATAAAAAATTTATCGATCCAGATGTTGTAACGATGCATCTTCTACATAAAGGATTCGTAGAGGAATACATGTGTTGGTATATATATGGAGAACCATTTGGTCCTCAGGAGACCATGCTAGAAATGATGGTTAGGTCAACTTATAGTGTTAATAACATGCATAGAATTGTAAATGACAACAGTAATCCTTATATGACTATGGTTATGGATGCGATGAGAATAAATCAGAGTCATGTCACTTAATGTCCAATCATAGATGAAAAACCTAATACAGACACGGCTAGGTTTCTTGATCTTTTGAAAGATTTTGACAAACCATTATAGGATTGCTGCACAAATCACAGTAAATTATCGATCATTGCACATGTGTTCACCATAAAGTTGGATTATGGGTTGAGTGAGACCGGTTATGATAAAATTATTGAATAGGTGAAAAGCATTTTATCTGAAGGGAACAGGTTGAAAGAGAAGTTTTATACTTGATGTACAAGGTTCATCAACTAGAAAGGAATGTTAGTGCTACATTGTCTTTACTAAGTCTAAGTCTTAAAAGAAAGGTGAAGTGCTGCAACGGGTATTTTTTCAATAGATACATGTTTCATAATGAAGATTATGAGCCAAGTAGAAAGATATATAATAATAGTGTTTGTGTTAAGGGATCGACTTCTAGTGAGTTTAAAGTTGACTATTATGGAAAATTATAAGAGGTAAATTGTATTACAATATCATAACGAGCATAATAGAGTCATTTTATTCAAATTTTTGGGAGATGATGTCGTTCAAGTTAGTGAGTTGGTTGAACCATATTGAGTTGCTTTATCAATTGACTTAGAAGAAAATTTAAATTTTTACGTCTTTGATAATATTTTTGTTGATATTGACGTTGAGGAGTTGAATAGTATTCTAAGCTCCATTGGACAAGTACAAGTTGATGAAGATGATGATAGCAATGTTATCAACGTACGTAGAAGATTGCGATGGAGTTGACGACGAGTCAATTGAAGAAGAAGAATACAATTCTGACTAACTATCAAAACACGAAAGTGTAATGCCATAAACTATAATATAATAGTTATTGATAAAATTCTCAACAAAGAAGTATTTATTATTTATTTTATAATTGTTATGTGAACTTGTGTTATTGTGTTGTGCGTGCAGCTTTCAATTTAAGTATTTGCATGATGGATAGATAGGGAATACAGATACAATCTGGTGTCGTTCATTATGCAAAATACTAATAGAAATTTCATTGTTTCAATGGATCCAAGTTTCCAAACATCCTATCAGAAACCTCATGTCGATGCATGGTTTACAAGATTTAAGGTTAGTGTTAACTTCAAAGTTTAACTATTTTTTATGTTAATTCCTTTACTTTATTGGAATTGTTGATTTAGTTTTTATAAATTTTTAATGCAAGGTTAAACTTAAGTGGGATAGAGCAAATGATAATGTTGCGAGGAGGATTTGAAAGAATCACGTTGTAACTAGGGAATATCGAAAACAATATGATAATTGTTTTTATTTAAAATATTAAAATTTCATTTGTCATTAACTCATATAGAATACGTTTGTATCATGTAGGTTGCATGATTTTTTTATAAAAATATGCTAGAGAAAACGCTCTACCAGGCTAGAATGACATGATGGTTTGGAAGGATTTCAGGCTACCATACATCTCGAAGAATATATGAGCGGAAAATATTCATCACGTGACGTCCGAACATTTCACACAACGCTCACAATCCGATGAGGGGAACCGGAGCTGGTAAATTCACGATTCAGTATGGGGAACCGAAGCCCACAAACGCTCTATCGAGTTTTTTTTTACTGACAAAAATGCTGGCAGAAAAGAAATTACCAACGAGAGGTTTATCGACAAACATTTTTCATCCATGAATTAGTCTATAAAATTCACGCCGATGGAATGGTAGAGTACATACCGACATAAAATGTCATTAGTAAAATTGTTAAATATAGTAGTGCATGCGGCTACCCCTATATTATATTTCTTTTTTTAATGTTTTTCGCCATTTCTTCTTTGAAAAAAAAAAGTGCAGACAACGCGTCATCTGCTAGCCCAGATTTCGACCACTTAGGGGCGCTAGAAAAATCAGGATGGGGTGTTTGGGGGTTTAAAATTGTATTTTTTAACCTATTTCACCTAAAAAAAACATAAGAAACACCCTAGAAACCTTAGTAAATCAATCTTTCAATTCAAAATACCTCTAAATTTGTCCATAAACAAAAATTTAAATCGAAAAAAAATTCTCTCGACCTCAATCTACTTTTTTAGGCAAGTTTAAAATCTTAAAGCATTTCAATGGAACTTCTCTTATCGAATGGAATCATTGAGACCAAGATTGATTTTTTTTTTTTTTGCTAGAATATGACCAACCGACAAGTTTTTCTTTCCTACGCTGTTATCTAGTGAGTTTCTCGCTACTCTCTTAAACCAATGGATTGAAAAATAAATAAAATAAATTTTTAGACAAAAGAAATCATGAACTTGGGATTAACCATATATTTTCTTTGATTTTTACATTTCAATCCTCTATTTTTTAATTTAATTTTTTTACCATAATTTCAAACTTAATCTAATCTAATTAGGCTATAAAAGGATTCAATCAAAAGAAAAAAAATTAAAGATAAAAATAAAAAGAATGGACATAAGTTAAAAATATAGCTAATCATCTAAAAAAATCCTAATATTTGAGTTTGTTTATAAGTATAATACAATTATATTATTTATATATATAAAAAATAATAACTAAATAAATAAAAAACAGTGCCAGTTAAAGAAGGAAAGCCCAGTATAATTAAAAAAAAGATTGAGAAACGTGCAGCCAGCAACTTTGCCAAACACTAACTAAAATCTCAAGATATATAAATTACAAAAAAAATTGAAATTTACAAAATTAGGGAATATATATGCGTTGACCAAAAGTCAAAACACGTTTCTCCAATATATTTTTTTTAAAGAATCATTTATATCAATCAACTTTTAGGAAACTGTAGTGTTATCCAAGAAGACAAGACACACACTCACAGAATGCTACAAGTTGCTTCTTTATCGAGTCAAGTCAATTACAGTAGGCAAAATTCCTAAGCGGTGTGTCGTCATGGGCAGCACACAGAGAGATCTTGAGATTCATCGCCGGCAGAACAGAACATGCACGTACTTCCCATGTAACACAGGACTCCATGCCAACTCTATAAATGACTCTCGCATGATTATCTAGATCATAATTAGTCCTGCTCTCAACAGCACTCGAAACAATTATCAATGGCAAAGCTAGCAGTCCCTCTTCTGATTTTTTTCTTCCTCTTATCGTGTATCCCTTCTCAAGCAGCTCCTCCCCTCCAAACGCCCCTCCAAACGCCAATCCAGAAGGACCATTCAACCGGCCAATATATCATCACTGCATACCTAAAAACCCCTCTCATGCCCACCAAATTGGTCTTGGATCTTGGTGCTACATACAGCTGGGTAAATTGCGACGACTACATTTCCTCCACTTACCAACATGTCCCCTGTAACAGTTCCATCGCTAATTCTCTTAGTGCTTATGGTTGCGAGGACATTTGCGACGGTCCACCGGGTCCAAATTGTGCAAACAACTCTTTCCTCTTCCTCCTTGACAAACCCCTCGAAACTGTTGACTACAAAAAAGTTAATAGCCTCAACGACGCCCTTGTTGACTATCTCGCCTTGCTCAATAACCTAGGCTCTCTTTCCTCGATCGATAATTTCATCTTTTCCTGTTCCCGAACTGGTTTTCTGAAAGGCCTGGCTAAGGGTGTAACTGGCTTAGCCTCCCTGGGCAACTCAAACCTCTCAATCCCAGTACAGATCAATAAAGCCTTCTCTTCCTCTCCAAATTGTTTTGCTATGTGCTTGTCAGGATCCATCTCTCAACCTGGTGTGGCTCTTTTCGGTAGTAAGGGGCCTTATAATTTCTTGCATGGAATTGACCTCTCAAAATCACTTCTTTACACTCCTCTTATTTTTAACCCGCTTGGAAGAGATTCTGATCCAAATACCCACAGACTCTCTCCTGAATATTATGTAGGGCTGACTTCCATAAAAGTGAACGGAAAGATGGTGGCCTTTAACAAAGCGCTGTTGGCCATTGATGATCAGTCTGGTTCTGGGGGGACCAGGATCAGCACTCTTGTGCCATACACGAAGTTACAGAGTTCTATTTACAAGGCTTTTTCTCTGGCTTTCTTGAAGGAAGCAGCTTCCTCTGCTTTCAATCTTACTACAACTAAGCCTGTCAAGCCATTCAGAGTCTGCTACCCTGCGGGTGCTGTGAAGACTACACAAATGGGACCGGCTGTACCAATAATCGAACTTGTGTTGGATAGACAAGATGTGGTTTGGAAGATGTTTGGATCGAACTCTATGGTGAGGGTTACAAAGAAGAGTGTTGATCTTTGGTGCTTGGGTTTTGTGGATGGTGGGATTGATGGCCCATCGATCATGATTGGTGGTCTGCAGTTGGAGGACAATTTGCTACAATTCGATCTACAGTCAAAGAAACTGGGTTTCAGTTCATCAATTTTGTCCAAGGGGACCAATTGCGCCGACTACAAATTTCCTACGAGAAAAGTATAAAAAGATGATGTATTTATACCATCCATCATGTACTGTCTGCCTGCTTTCGTTGAGTTTTTCTACCTTCGTTAAGCTAAGGGGCAAAGACAGGCCTATCTAGCTTTGTAATAAAAGTTCGTGTTCTCAAATAAATGAATTTAAATTTCACATAATTATCGTGTCGTTGTGGTCAACTTAAATTTAAAACAATTGTTGCGACCAACTTAAGTCATCAAAATAGGCTCCACTCATGCAGCCACTTTTATTTTACTACATTAGTTCCCACTTATATGGCCCCCCTAATTTTATAAAAATGGACAGAGATTTGTATGCAACAGTAAGCAATTGCAACTCTGCTACTACCACTACAAACAGAAACAGCAGTAGCAAATCTATATAAATAATTTAAGTAGTTAAGTTTTAAATTAATTTTTTAATAATTAAAAGTTTGAGTTTTCTTAAAACTACTGGAAACGTACATAATTATTAACTATAGGCCTGTAAAATTAATCGAGATACATACAAACTAATCCGATACAAATATTAATTTTAAAAAAAATATGAAACAGCAGTATCTGTTGGCGTGAGTTACACAATTAGCCAGCTTAGACTTAGGAATCCCTTCCCTTAAGGGACAACATGATTGTAGCCGAAGATATTTTATATGCATTAATTAGCTTCCTAAAATAGTCCCTTGTATCTCTATATCTTGCACTCAGATTAATGAAATAATACAGGAAGAAAGCTAATTTTGTTATGGTATCAGAGCAGGATCTTGGGTTTCCTGTTTTTTGATCAAGCAGGGGTCAAGTTTTTTTTTTTTCTTTTTGCATGGCCTCCATGGCTGACTCCACTAAAACTATCCTTGGTAATCTGACATAAAAAATGACAAAGGTCTTGACAAGGGTCCAGACCTCTCCCAATGATTCCTTGATGGTTCCAAGCAACATCAGGTTGAATGGATCAAACTATGGGTTATGGTCCCAGGTTGTCAAGATGTACATCTCTGGAAAAGACAAACTTGGATACATCCATAGAGACTACCCCCAACCACCAGAAACAGACCCCTTCTTTCGTAAGTGGCGCACTGAGAATGCCATGGTGAAAGGTTGGTTAATCAACTCCATGGACCAGTCCTTGGTTGTGAACTTTATTCGTTATCTAACAGTTAAGCAAGTATGGGACTCTGTTGCCACAACATACTTTGATGGAATGGACACCTCGCAAGTATACGAACTCAGACGTCGTGTATCTCGATTGAAACAAGCAGGCGGATCTATAGAGAAATACTATAACAACCTACAGGGTTTGTGGCTAGAGATTGACTTTCGTCGACCAAATCCAATGGAATGCACTACTAACATACAAAGATATAACTTCATCCTACAGGAGGAGCGAGTGTACATGTTTCTCGATGGATTAGATGATCAACTTGATCATGTTCAAAGCGATGTTCTTCGCATGAAACCCTTCCCTTCAATTGAGCAGGCATATGCTCACATTCGAAGGGAAGATCTTAGACAATATGTGATGGTGTTGGGAGCAGAAGTAGTGACTAGTGGGGCTATTATGGCCATCAAAGGCGATAGCCACAACTGACTCTTACCTATCCCTTATTCCATTAGCTAAATCTTCTACCTCAATCCCAGATCAAGGTAATTATGGTTATGTTTTTTCCAGCTCCAGTACTCAACATGATAATGCTTGGATTATCGACTCCGGAGCAACGGATCATATGACATATGATCCACATGACTTCTCCAACATAACTCAGCCAAGGAGGACTTGCATTGCCAATGCCAATGGGGCAATATACCCAGTCACAGGGACTGGAACTGTGCCCCTGTCTCCCTCCCTCTCCTTGTCTCACACACTTCTTGTTCCCTCACTCTCCAATAAGTTGATGTTTGTGAGTCAAGTTACTGAAGAACTTAATTGTGTTGTACTGATATACTCTACTTTTTGCCTCCTTCAGGATGTTTTCAGCAAGGAGATTATTGGTCGTGGTACTAAGAGGGAGGGGACTATATTACCTGGATGACTTCAGCCTAGGCAAAGCAAATCACATGCACCATCAAACTAGTAGTCATGAACAGATTTGGCTTTGGCATAGGTGTTTGGGGTACCCATCCTTTGGCTATCTCCAGCATCTACTTCCATCTTTGTTTTCACGGTTGCAGCATGCCAACCTCACATGTGATACATGTATCAAGGCTAAAAGCCACCGAGTTTCTTATCCAGTTAGCTTGAATAAAACTAATACTCCATTTGTGTTGATACACTCAAATGTGTGGGGACCATCCCCGATAACTACTTCCTCTGGTCACCACTGGTTTGTAATTTTTGTCAATGACTGCACTCGAATGACGTGGCTCTATCAACTTAAAACCAAAGATGAAGTTTTTGCTATTTTTTAAGCATTTCATGCCATGGTTCAAACTCAATTCTCTTCTAAGATAAAAATTCTTCGTTCCGATAATGGTGGTGAATTCATCAACCAAAGATTTCAGGCCTATTTCTAGCAACATGGCCTCCTTCATGAGACCTCATGCTCCCAAACACCACAGCAAAATGGTATCGCCGAAAGGAAAAATCAGCATATACTTGAAACAGCCTGTGCTCTGCTCATTGGAGCAATGGTGCCAAGTTGCTATTAGGGGGATGCTGTGGCTACTACCGTATACTTAATCAACCGTATACCATCTAAAATCTTACACTTTAAAACCCCTTTACAAACCCTCTCTACTCATATATCCCTTCCTTCAATATTGATGCTTCCTCCTAAAATCTTCAGGTGTGTTGTTTTTATCCACCTCCACAAGAACCAACGTACAAAACTGGAACCATGTGTCGTTAGGTGCTTGTTTTTGGGGTATGGTTTGCATAAAAAAGGCTTCCGGTGTTATGACCCCAAAACAAATCGAACCTATACCACCATGGATGTTACGTTCCTTGAGTCCGAAAATTTTTTCCCTTCACCTGTACCCAATTCTTCACTTCAAGGGGAGATTACTCAAGTAAAATAGTCGAATTGGTTGATGACCCCTATGGGTGAACATAGTTGTGAGCAGGACACTGAGCATAGAATTGAAAATAGCAGCACTAAACATGAAACTGGAAACAAAGAGGATGAACTGCACGAGGTACAACCAGAACATGACACTGAGCATAGAACCGTGAATAGCAGCACTGAACATGGAACTGGAAACAGAGAGGTTGAACAACCAACGGGCCGCAATACTAAGCATGGAACTGAAAATAGAGAGGATGAACTGCAACTGGAAATTGAGCATGTCGAATTGAGAAATGAAGAACCTGGAAATGACTTGCAGTCCCCTCACTCCTCAGTACTCAAAAACACTCCTCTTACTGAGAATGTCATTGAGGTGAGTACCCCTACTGCAACTTTACATGCTAATATTCTGAACTCTTCTACTAGTTATGTGTTGCCTTTTAGACACAATCATGGGAAACCACCAAACAGATACTCCCCAGAGGAAGAAGAAAGAAAGTCCAAATATCCAATTGCAAACTATGTATCCACTCAAGGTCTCTCCAAGCTGCTCAAGACCTTTACTCAAACACTATCCTCTTGCCATATTCCTAGCAGTGTTGAGGAGGCGTTATCTGATCCAAAGTGGGCAAAAGCAATGAAAGAAGAGCTAGAAGCCTTGAAGAAAAATAATACCTAGAAGTTGGTTCCATTACCGGAAGGAAAAAAATTAGTGGGATGCAAGTGGGTTTTCTCTATAAAATACAAAGCAGATGGATCAATTGACCGACACAAGGCGAGACTGGTGGCGAAAGGTTTTACTCAGACGTATGGCACAGACTACATAGAAACCTTCTCACCAGTAGCTAAACTGAATACCGTTCGAGTATTACTGTCTCTTGCAGCAAATTTGGACTGGCCACTACATCAACTAGGCGTAAAAAATGCTTTCCTTCATGGTGACCTCGACGAGGAGGTATACATCGATATTCAGCCAGGATTCCAGGATTTGTTGAGATCAAAATTGTTTGTAAACTGGAAAGGGCATTGTATGGACTAAAACAGTCACCGCGAGCATGGTTTGGCCGATTTAGTTCAGCTATGAGGAAGTATGGTTATCATCAAAGCAACTCAGACCATACTCTCTTCTTGAAGCATCGACAAAGCAAGGTGACAGCATTAATAGTCTATGTGGATGCTATGATAATTACAGGAGATGACGCCGAGGAAATCTCAAGGCTACAAGAGCAATTGTCTACTGAATTTGAAATGAAGAACTTGGGAGGACTTAAGTATTTTTTAGGAATAGAGGTGGTAAAGTCAAAAGAGGGCATATTTCTCTCTTAATGAAAGTATGTACTAGACTTATTGATAGAAGCAGGATTACTCGAGTGTAAACCTGTGGATACACCGATTGTGCAGAACCATAAACTTGGAGAATATTTGGACCAGGTGCCAGCAAATAAGGTGAGATATCAGAGACTAGTAGGGAAACTCATTTACTTATCTCACACTCATCTAGACATTGCCTACGCAATTAGTATTTTAAGCCAATTTATGCATAATCCGAGTGAAGACCACATGAGTGTTGTAATTCGAATACTTCACTATTTGAAGTCATTACCTGGAAAAGGACTAATGTTCTCTAAGAATGCCCATCTAAAAATTGAGGGGTACACGGACGCGGACTGGGCAGGGAATATCTTGGATAGAAAATCTACCTCAGGCTACTTTACATTCATGGGAGGAAACTTAGTTACATGGAGGAGTAAAAAGCAGAAGGTAGTGGCACGGTCCAACGCTGAAGCTGAATTCCGAGGCATGGCGAAAGGATTGTGTGAGCTTATTTGGCTTAGAAGTTTGCTAACAGAGATCGGTTTCCCTCCTGACTCTGCAATGAATTTATTATGTGATAACAAAGCTACCATTGACATATCTCACAACCCAATTCAACATGATCGCACCAAGCACGTGGAGGTAGACCGACATTTCATCAAGCAGAACTTGGAAGAAAGGATTATTCAGTTCCCTTTTGTTAAATCTGAAAATCAGCTGGTTGACATTCTTACTAAAGCGGTTTCCAGTAGAGACTTTTACAACTCACTCAACAAGTTAGGTGTTAGGAACATTTACTCACCAACTTGAGGGGGAGTGTTGGCGTGAGTTACGCAATTAGCCAGCTTAGACTTAGGAATCCCTTCCCTTAAGGGACAACATGATTGTAGCCGAAAATATTGTATAGGCATTAATTAGCTTCCTTGAATAGTCCCTTGTATCTCTATATCTTGTACTCAGATTAATGAAATAATACAGCTAATTTTGTCAGTATCAACATCGTTGAGAATTATGAAAGCCCTTTTGAGTGCTTGACTTTTGATGACGATGATGAAGAATTCAACCCATTTAATTTTCCAAATCTTGCTGCTAAGCCAAGAAACAACAATTGCAAGATTCTTACAAGTCCTTTTCTCCTAGCGTCACCACCAGTATTGGTCTTCAAGAGAATAATAATAATAATCGTAGCTCCTCCAATTCTGATTTTGGGGTCATTTTTAGTGGCCAAAATCAACAACTTGCGCAACAATGGAAGGAAGAGGAGATGGGTTCCCATAACTGTTTCTCTTTTTTTTCTTTGGCAACTCCATTATTAATCCACACAAGCTCCACAACACACTGCTTTCATATTTCTCTACTACGTTTGTAAATGATACTCACAACGTGGCAATTCAATTCCATACTATAATTAAAAACAATTGCTTGAAACAGATGTAAGGAACTATCAGATGAAAATCGTACAAAATCAGAATTAAAGACACTCAAGGCACAGTGAAAGTAAGGAAATTAAGGGATCTTCTTAAAATAAATGACAGTTCAATGCCTAAGGCTGACAGATCGATAAATTGGATCAAAATGTCTTTCACTATTATTGGTGCTCATAACATGGTTATGGCTTCTTCCATTTTTGTCAGACTTTAATGACCTTATATGCAATCACCTCACATATAGACATAGGAGTGTATCCAGAGGTTCAGAAACATACCTATCCTGTGAATGCATGAAGCAGCACAATCTGGGAAATCATAATTAATCACACACTTGACACCTTTGAAATCCATACCCCAACCAAGCACATCAGTTGCAATCAAAACCCATGTCTTTCCAGCTCTGAAGTCATCGATTACACTCTCTCGCTGAGTTCAAGTGAAAAAGACTAGTGTAAAGTACTATAACTGCTAGGATATCTAAGTAACAGGAATCTATAATATTAAATGCCACAAACAATGAAACAGATTCAGCAGAGTTCTGGAAGGCCCTGCAAGAGTGGGCACCAGGATCTTCCTTGATTTTCCTTCTTCACATTATTGATTACCAAAGAATGCAAGCTTGACCATATAAATGGAACTCCAAGTGCCGGGACGCTTTGTAAATTGCAAACACTACCTTTTAAATAAAAATTCATCATGGTCTTAAAAGCATGTTTTAAAAAAAAAATTAAAACAAGGTCTTGACATTTTATATATGATTAAAGATTAAAAAATATGATAAATGTGATAAAATTATTTAAAAAATAGTTAAATTGTTATTTTTCTTTGAGGTTTTATTGGTTAAATAGTTAAATTGTAACCTAACCGGCTAACCCTAACAATTAACATAACCTTCCTCTTCATGTCTCTCACAAAAAGCCGCCGCTTGCCCAGAGAAATTCTCAATCTTCCTCTCAATTAATTCCCAATCTTCCTTTCTCAGTTTCCTCTCAAAGCATTCTATGGACTTGAGTCAATAGGCTCCCACAAAAGTCGTCTAAATCAGCCGATAGTCGTGATGGAAGCGGAACATCTACCTCCTCATCAAATGCTTCTACAAGCTCAAGAAACAGTGATCTAGTCAGTAAAGCAAGAATAGGCTGACATCATCAATTTTTTGGATTCGCTACATGAATTAGTTCAGTGAGGGGGCCATAGCAAACTTCAAGCTAACAGAACTAATGCCTCACTCATCTACTAGCTATTATATTTCTTTATCTTGCTGAAGTGTTGGGGAACATCAGTTAGACCAGATCGTAGAGTATGGCTCCCCGTATCGTGTCTTTTTGGCAGTTTCGATCAAGGAATTGAAATCGAAACAGATCTTCTTCACTCTGCTAAACAAATGAGTCTAAATGATGGGATTAGGTTTCCCGGTTTTTTGCCAAAAAAACCGGATTTAACCGAACTGGACCGGTTCAGTTTGAACCAGTTTTCAGTCCAGTTCGGTTAATATTTCACAAAATTAATGTAATTCGGTTCGGTTGGTTTTTTAGTCTAAACCGAACAGAACCGAACCGTGAACATCCCTAATGTTAACAACATGCATGGAGTTGTAAATGACGACAGTAATCCTTATAGGACTATGGTTATGGATGCGATGAGAATAAATCAAAGTCATGTCACTTAATGTCCAATCAGAAATGAAGAACCTAATACAGACATGGCTAGGTTTTTTTTATCTTTTGAAAGATTCTGATGAACCATTATGGGATGGCTACACAAATTATAGTAAATTATCAGTCGTTGCACAGGTGCTCTACCATCAAGTCAGATTATGGATTAAGTGAGGCCGGTTATGACAGAATTGTTGAATGGACTGAAAGAAAACTTCTATGTTATTAAGTCCATAATGAAACCCCTCGGTTTAAGCTACTAGAAAATTAACATGTGTCTAAACTTCTGTATATTGTACTCCCTTGAAAATGTTAAGCTGACCAAGTGCAGAACATGTAGCATTCCTATTATAAACAATTGAAAACTTGAGATGATATTCCCTCCATCGTTTTTTAACTCAATGGAGCATATACCCATACATTTACTATATGAGGCAAAATTTAGAGGTTTAGTCCAACATAGATGAATGTATCCATTCGAAATGTTAGAGATTATACATGCATTGTAATTAAAAATGTATTTCATTGTTTATTGTTAATTAAAAATATTTATTTAATTTCATGCAAGTACTTATTCAACCTTAAAAAAAATATTAAAAACAAAGTGTATGTTGAAGCTTTATCTTGTACGATTTTATGAGTCAACTCATGATTTTGTCAGCATTACACCAAATATAATTAAAAAAAAAATTGACAAACATGCAACCAGCAACTTTGCGAAACACTAACTAAATCTCAATGATTTTGTTGTTCACCTTCGTATAGGTAGATTAGTGGGTTAAACTAATAAATACACCACCATGGCATGAACAGTTATTTTTTTATATGCAAACCTAGTTTTAATTAAAGAATATATAAATTACCAAAAAAATACAAATTTGCAAAATTAGGGAATATATATGCATTGACGAAAAGTCAAATACGTTTCTCCAATATATATTTTTTATTAATCATTTATATCAACTTTTAGGAAACCATGTTTTGTTATCCATGAAGACACGCACTCACAGAATGCTACAAGTTGCTTCTTTATCCGAGTCAAATCAATTACAGTTGGCAAAATTCCTAAGCGGCATGCCGTCATGTGCAGCACACAGAGAGATCTTGAGATTCATCGCCGGCAGAACAGAACATGCACGTACTTCCCATGGAACACAGGACTCTATGCGAACACTATAAATGACTCTCACATCATTATCTAGATCATAATTAATCCTGCTCTCAACAACACTCGAAACAATTATCAATGGCAAAGCTAGCAGTCCCTCTTCTGATTTTTTTCTTCCTCTTATCGTGTATCCTTTCTCAAGCAGCTCCTCCCCTCCAAACGCCCCTCCAAACGCCAATCCAGAAGGACCATTCAACCAGCCAATATATCATCACTGCATACCTAAAAACCCCTCTCATGCCCACCAAATTGCTCTTGGATCTTGGTGCTACATACAGCTGGGTAAATTGCGACGACTACATTTCCTCTACTTACCAACATGTCCCCTGTAACAGTTCCATCGCTAATTCTCTTGGTTCTTATGGTTGCGTGGACATTTGCGACGGTCCACCGGGTCCAAATTGTGCAAACAACTCTTTCCTCTTCCTCCCCGATAACCCCATCAAACCTGTTGACTACAAAAAAGTTAATGGCCTCAACGATGCCCTTGTTGACTATCTCGCCTTGCTCAATAACCTAGGCTCTCTTTCCTCGATCGATAATTTCATCTTTTCCTGTGCCCGAGCTGGTTTTCTGAAAGGCCTGGCTAAGGGTGTAACTGGCTTAGCCTCCCTGGGCAACTCAAACCTCTCAATCCCAGTACAGATCAATAAAGCCTTCTCTTCCTCTCCAAATTGTTTTGCTATGTGCCTGTCAGGATCCATCTCTCAACCTGGTGTGGCTCTTTTCGGTAGCAAAGGGCCTTATAATTTCTTGCATGGAATTGACCTCTCAAAATCACTTCTTTACACTCCTCTTATTTTTAACCCGCTTGGAAGGGATGCTGTTCCAAATACCCACACTCTCTCTCCTGAGTATTATTTGGGGCTGACTGCCATAAAAGTGAACGGAAAGATGGTGGCTTTTAACAAAACACTGTTGGCCATTGATGGTCAGTCTGGTTCTGGGGGGACCAGGATCAGCACTGTTGTGCCATACACAAAGTTACAGAGTTCTATTTACAAGGCTTTTACTCTGGCTTTCTTGAGGGAAGCAGCTTCCTCTGCTTTCAATCTTACTACAACAAAGCCTGTTAAGCCATTCAGTGTCTGCTACCCTGCGAGTGCTGTGAAGACTACACAAATGGGACCGGCTGTACCAATAATCGAACTTGTGTTGGATAGACAAGATGTGGTTTGGAAGATGTTTGGATCGAACTCTATGGTGAGGGTTACAAAGAAGAGTGTTGATCTTTGGTGCTTGGGTGTTGTGGATGGTGGGGCCATTGATGGCCCATCGATTATGATTGGTGGTCTCCAGTTGGAGGACAATTTGCTACAATTCGATCTACAGTCAAAGAAACTGGGTTTCAGTTCATCAATTTTGTCCAAGGGGACCAATTGCGCCGACTACAAATTTCCTACGAGAAAAGTATAAAAAGATGATGTATTTATACCATCCATCATGTACTGTATGCATGCTTTCGTTGAGTTTTTCTACCTTCGTTAAGCTAAGGGGCAAAGACAGGCCTATCTAGCTTTGTAATAAGAGTTCGTGCTCTCAAATAAATGAATAAAAGGATGCATATATTAAAAGAAATTAGAGGGAAAAAAAAGTTTGTATATAGCTACACCAGCATCAATATAGATGTACAAGGTGTGCGTAGCTTATAGATGATGTATAAGTTACAACTTTAGCACACAATTCTTAGAATTTCTAGAGAGAATTCCTAAAAATTCAAATATTTGGCTGTCGATTCTAAAATATTCATGTTTCTGATAATTAAGAGTTATTTCAATAATTTTAGATAGATGGTAGCGAAGGAGGAAACAAATGTAAATTACAGACAAATTGTCTTCTCCTTCATATCTTTTCCATGTCTTAATTGGTGAAAATCATCTATGTTTTAAAAATTAAAAGACAAAAATGTATGGAACATCTCCTGTTCAACCTTTTTTATACTGATTTTTGGAACAATTACTATTGAGAAATAAATTATGGTAATTACTATTGAGTAAATTCTTGTTGTTCTCGCTGTTTTCCCTTAATTATTTTTTCATAAAAATTGTAAAAAAAAAAAAACATGATGGTTTTTTATCTTAAAAAATCAGATGTTTTTCCTTTAAAAATAAATTATATAGGAAGAGGAAGGTTACTGTTCAAACTATTTATTCATTAGCTAGAAAAAAAAAGAATTTCTTGTAAACTAAAAAGTTACTTTATATTAAACTCAAACCCAAACCAAAGCTAAATCTTAAACCCCAACCTCGGGTTTGAGCCTCAGCTCGTACCCTTTCCATGCCATGTTATTTCAAGTGACCATGAACGTTGTGGTGCTCTATGGGTCTCATTTTGAATCTTTAATTACTAGAAAATCTTATAATCTTTTAATGTTGGATTAATAGCTTTTAAGTTTATAAAATATGTCAACCAAGGATTGATTCTTTAAAATCAATATGAATTCACTCGTAATTTATTTTAAATAAGTTAATATTATATATTAAAGTATTTTTGATAAAGAATAATTTTCAATAGAATCTTAATTGTAGAAGTGAATGGACTGCACCTTAAATTTAATCTCAAAAGTTTATAAACAAATTCTTAACAATTTTCCCTATAAATGGACATTGTTTAACTGGAAATTTATCAATTATGAATTCTTTCATACCAACATCTTCAACTTTATATTTTTTTTTCAAAACTTTTCAGAATATTTTTATATTTTTTATTGAACTATACATATTATACAGTATGTTTTTCAATCTATTCAAGATGTAATCTCTAAGATTCCATGCATCCAAGCTGTCAAAATGGTGAGATTAGAGATTCATTATTTGAAAGATTTGGTGCTTCTACATAGAAGAATTTTATCAAATTCAAGGTGGTCATATAAAATTACATCTTTTTTTTCTATCTCTTAAAGTTTAATCTTTTGAATTTTTCAAGTTTCTTACTATACACCATAAAAAATAATGATGAAATCCTCTCTACTAAAGTAGTATTTATCGAAGTAAGATTGGTTACATTAACCTTCTTTTGTATTGAAGTCATGATAATTTTCTAAGATAACATTCAAATATTTATAATTAAAAATTAGCTACAAACTTTCAAAACACAAAAAAATATAGTAGACAAATTAAAATTTCAACATACAAATTAATAAACAATATTTAGCATAAAAAATGTAACAAGTATCAAGTTTATAATTTAGTTTTTATAAACAATGTTATCAAAAATTTAAATAAACTAAATAATTAGATAATATAATTAGATTTGGCAAACAAGCATATAATGAATGCATGCAAACTCATTTAGTCTTAAGATTGTGGATATTTTTTAGAGTGACATTGTTTATTTAAACTAGTAAGGAGGTTCGCGCTATGCTGCAAGCTTACTTTTTATGTTCATAAAAAAATTGGGTATTGACTCCGGTAGGATCCAATGTTAATTTGGGTCCTGCAGAGGCCGAGACACAAGGCTATTTTGAGTCTTATCTGGACAGGACCTGTTATTTTGGATCTTGCACAATGATGAACCAAGCATAAATATTTATAATATTAATATTAATATTTAACTTAATATTAATAGTAATATTTAACTTGTCTGTCTAAGTTCTTATATCTTTTAATTATTTAAAAAAAAAATTATGGTTTTTTTATGGTAATAATAATAATAATAATTTGTAATTCTACCCTTTAAATCAAATCTATTATTGCTTTTTAATAATAATAATAATAATATTTATGATATTAATAATACTATTTTTTATATTAATACTTTTAATTAAAAATAATAATATTTATTACACAAACAATACTATTTTTAATTTTAATACATTTAATTATAATACAAAAAAACATTTACAATAAAAACCATATGAATTTTTATAACAAGTGTTGGAAAATAAAAATTCCATAAATTCCTCAAAGTCAACATGTCACAATGATAACATGCAATTAGATATAAACATGATTGATGGTACAACTTTCATTTGCCACACGTACACATTTATTTATTAAATCAACCCATTCATCAAACTTCCCTTGAACTAGTTCAAGTTACTGGGGGGGTCTCAACTTGAAAAACACCATCTAGGATATTAAAAATGTATTTAATAAACATGTTTCCTTAATTCTCCAAGGAAAAACATGTTTAGAATAAATAGAAAAACTAGAGATGTAAATTGAAATACTATTTTCTGAAAGTAAACACAACTTTTAATTCTTTAAGATTGACAACAAGCTATAGGTGCGAACCATGGGAGGCAGAGATTCAAAGCAGCTGATTGCTACCCTGTCTCCGAAAAACAAAACACAAAATTCTCTTAAGTTTGCTTCAATACTGTTTCATTCTTCCTCATCTTTTGGTTTTGTTGAGATTGATTCTCTTCGTGGACAGTGCTTCTTCCACTTCTTTTTGGGCATATCCGTGAGCCAAGATGGAACCTCACAGCCTGAAGCAGTCATCACATTAGCTATGTTTCGCAAATATGGAATATCATGTTCCGTGTAGAAAGTAATAGCTTCACCAATCCTCCCTGCTCTGCCCGACCGACCTATTCGATAAATCAAGAAAGTTTAGCAGCATTAGTTTTCTATTTGTCAACAAAAACACAATCCTTGTAAATGAATCAACAATTATTATTGCTTTTCTACAATTATGTGTTGAGAACTCTTTGAATGCCAGAAATCCACAGGACTCAGAAATCAGAGGCAATTTAATTCCATACTATAATTAAAAACAATTACTTGAAACAGATGTAAGGGACTATCAGCTGAAAATCATACAAAATCAGAATTAAAGACACTCAAGGCACAGTGAAGCGAGGAAATTAAGGAATCTTCTTAAAATAAATGACAGTTCAATGCCTAAGGCTAACAGATTGATAAATTGGATCGAAATGTCTTCCACTATTATTGGTGCTCACAACATGGTTATGGCTTCTTCCATTTTTGTCAGACTTTAATGAAATTATATGCAATCACCTCACATATAGACATAGGAGTGTATCCAGAGGTTCAGAAACATACCAATCCTGTGAATGTATGAAGCAGCACAATCTGGGAAATCATAATTAATCACACACTTGACACCTTTGAAATCCATACCCCGACCAAGCACATCAGTTGCAATCAAAACCCATGTCTTTCCAGCTCTGAAGTCATCGATTACACTCTCTCGCTGAGTTCAAGTGAAAAAGACTAGTGTAAAGTACTATAGCTGCTAGGATATCTAAGTAACAGGAATCTATAATATTAAATGCCACAAACAATGAAACAGATTCAGCAGAGTTCTGGAAGGCCCTGCAAGAGTGGGCACCAGGATCTTCCTTGGTTTTCCTTCTTCACATTATTGATTACCAAAGAATGCAAGCTTGACCATATAAATGGAACTCCTACCTGCTCCTGTGATAGATTCGAATGAATAACACCAACTCTAATGCTGTCAAATTTCAGCTCTCCATATAGTTCTTCTGCTCGCTCAATGCTTTGAACAAAGATCAACATTGGTGGATTCAGACTCTACTGCCAAGCATGAGATGCAGCAAAAATGATGAATTGATCAAGAAAATAAAAATCTATTATAACACTTGGAAGAAATAGCTTAATAAAGATAAGGCACAGTATAAAATACTCAACAATAATCTGGCCAGGTACAATGCTAGGTTTAAATACTATATGGCATTTTTCACTGAAAATTCAAACTACATGAGATACAGTAAAACCTGCATTTTTCTGACAAGCAATATGCTTACAAATCTAAACAATCTCAAACTCATTAATATTTAGTTCACAATTAACCAAAACTTAAAGACATTTCTCATCTTTTATCAAACAAAAGAACAGAGATAATGTCCATCTCAATAATATGTGAGATAGTATGCTAGATTCAGTTCAAATTTTGAACCCAAATAGGAAATCCCCTCTGAAGACAGAAACAAACACACAACGAAACTTGGATTATGTAATGAATAACTCCAGAATACACAAACAAATGCAATCCCTCCCACTTTTATGACTAGATGGTGTTAGCTCTGACTCCATAGCTCCATCCTAATATTGACTCAACAAATTCAATACCAAGGGGGGAAAATTCAACCGCATGGATATCAGCAGCATAGCATACCTCTGCGAAGCTTTGACGGAGTGCAAGAAGTTTTCCTTCTTCACTTCCAGCGAAGATCAATTTTTGTTTGATAGATTCAGAAGCTGCATTCCTATTCAAATTTCAAATACACGATGCTTGTCAAAGGAATTTGATTTACTCTTTAATAAGAGGAAATCATCATACTTACTTGTCACCAACAATAACTCTAACAGCATCATGCATAACAGTGCGTGCAACATCCTCGACAAAACCAGGTAGGGTAGCACTAAACAGAGAACGTATTATCGCTGGGTTAGAGCATGCTTTCACCACAGAATCAGTCTGCTCTAACAAGCTGCGCTCAAATAGCTTATCAGATTCATCGAGAACAAGATACTCAACCCTGCAAAGCAACATTTATGTGGTAAAGTGCCTCGATGCTAACATATTTGTTAAGATGTTGCTAGAATTGACAGTGCTTACAAATTAAGGTTAAAGTTGCCAATACATCTTTCTTTCTTAAAATAACCTAGAATCTGAGTAACATTTATATCTGGTTGACACAATCATAGATGTGCAATTCCAATGAAAACAAAAGAAAAGCTCATCTTTGTTTCTTAAACCCAGTTCAAATATCCGGAGCATGTTCTCAGCATCCCAATCCATCTGGACCAACCTTACCCACCAAAAACAAAAGTCCACACTAATTTCTTAAAAGAAAACGTAAAAATGCAAGAATCTATAACCATGTAAGCTATACTCTCCCCAACCAATTAGTATACGATAGAAGTGCTTTGAGGCTCTATATGGAGTAATACATCTTGCAGGGGTGTGCCAATCAGACTTGCTCATGGAATGGAGGGGTTATTTCTTATTCCTATCAAGGTCCTTCTACGTTGGACAATCTCTTGTCCAACATACTGAACAGCTATTTATCTATACAATAAAAGTAATAGTGATGCAGGCCAACTTTAGATTTGTGTTCCGTGGAGGATTGCAGCAAGCTAGGTTTGAATAAATAGGGATTTCGGAAGCAATTATAATATGTACTGTAGCCATTGAATAGTAACCAATATCATCGTAGCGAGAGAGAAAATATTGCTTAGAGAAATGTGGAAAGAAAGAACAGTCAATGCTAAGAGCATTAAGTAAGTAATCTTAATATTCTAATTTCAAAAAATAAACTAAGATTCTTAGATAGTATTAATATTGCTAAGAGAAATATTTCTTCGAGAAATGTGAAAAGAAAGAGCAGTCACCTGCTTAAGTCTATCTTCTTCTTCTTCTTGCAGATACATAACTGTAAACGCCGAGGTGTTGATATAAGGATATCACAAGGTAGCTTTGTGAAATCAGTATTTCTCAAAAGCTCTTTGGTCATTAGCTTAATACGGAATTTACTTCCTTTAGCCATTTTCTTGCACTCCCTGGTTGTCTGAGCTGCTAACTCTCGTGTATGACACAAGATAACAGTTCTGATCCCATCCTTTGATGGTTGCTGCATAAAGAACTTTGATCAGAAAAGCTCAAGGATCAGATTTCTCCCAGTAAAAAGAAATAAGTAGCACCTTCAATTTCATGAGCATGGGATACACAAAAGCCAAAGTTTTCCCAGATCCAGTTGGTGCTTTTGCAAAGCATTCCCGACCCTGGAAAATAGTGATGAGAAAACAGTCAAAAGGATAGGCAATGATACTAAAAGATCTCTCAAGAACACATTTCAAAGTTCTAAAGGAAATTAGCACAGTTCTAACAGACACCTGTCATATTCATTTTAACTAAATTCAAATGGGAAAAAACATAAATGAAAAAATCATTGGTCACCATAAGATAGTCAAACAGAAGTCCATACAGATAGGAGGACTGGAATAGCCTGCCTTTGAATTGGTGTTGGCTCCTTGAATCCAAGTTTTACCAAATTGTGCAATAAATATGACTCACATCCATATCTGCAAGTGAATCAAAGTAAATTTTCATCTACAGTTAGAGAATAGCAACAAATATATTCAAAAGTGACAAAAAGGGCAGAGAGGCAGACATGTTCGTGGTACTATTGAGAGCTAATAAAGGGGAGCAAGGTGTCCTCTGAGAGACAATAAGACGTCTAAGATGATGGACCACACAACAAATGTATGATAAACACAACACCCTAGAATGTCATTAACAACTACAACGATGACAATATTCAGTCTACCAATAGCACTATTATCTCACGTCAGATATTGGAAGGCAACAATTGAAGAAGAAAAGAATTGCTTTTACGAATAAATTCCAAAAAAAAAAAAGGTGTAGTGGAACACAAAATACACTACACCAGTGTAATTTACCAAAGTAGCTAATCCGTGGCAACATGAAATCAAAATCATTGTTTATACATCTATCTACATTATGAGTACAAAATAAAGCTACAATACCACCTTGTGCTTAACTCTGCAAAACTTTGCAGAGGGGATGGAACGTTGTTTCCAGAGACATGGATGCCATACTTCTTCCTTAAACGTAAATCCCGCTAACCTCAACAAGAATTAAAGAAAAGGAAAATCACAAACACAGATTTCATAATAAACATAATTATAATACTAGTAATAATGACATACAATGACAAGAACTATAATTTTTTTTTAAAAAAAAAGGACAAACCAACCTCATTTTGCCTATTTAATTCCTTCTGATTATTTTCCTCCTGCTCACTTCCTTCATCGGTCACCACCGGCACCGAATCTGAACCCTTAAACACACTGAACCCCTCCACCCTTTCTATATCCACCAAATCAATAAACAACCAACAAAGCCCAAAATCAGAAAAAGTCAAAACCTTTCCCTTTCAATTCACAATCCGAAACCCACAAAGAAAAATCAATAACCTGCTTTAGTTTTCCTCTTCCTCTTCTTATTGACAGAAACTACCACTTTCTCTGCTTCAGTATCTTCTCTTTTGAAGTAGCTCAAATCATCCACTGGACCATCATCATTTCTTTGTTTTCTCTTCTAAATAAATTAAAATTGGATCACAAAAGAAACATTAAAGGTTAAATCCCCAAAACCAAAAGCAGAATAAAAATAAATAAAGGTGTTACCTTGAAGCGGGAAAAATCACCGGCAAACCTCTTCTTATTGAATTTGATGCCAGTGAGTAAAAAGGAGGTGTCTTTCTCCATTTTTTCAACCTTTATTACGCTGAATTTTAAGATTGAGAAAGAGCAGGCAAATAGCAGCGGAGAGAGGTTTTTGCTAGTTTTAGGGGTTTAGGGTTTATTTCTCAGACTGTACCTGTGGCTGTGGCTATGGCTATTTTGTAATCGCCTTAAACGGCAACGTTGTTTAAAAACCCTAAGTTTTTTTTGTCTTAAAATATGTATCAAATTAATTTTTATTGAGTTAATTATAATTTAATCCTTATAGTTTATCAAAATAAATAAATCCATCCCTGTAGTATCAAAAATGATTAAATAGTCCTTTTATAAGTGTTGATCATGCTTCATTTAATAGTATTTTTCTCATCAAATTTCCATCATAACTATTTATTTTCTTACCATTGCTAATAATAATTAAAAAAAACCCAAAATAAACTTAAAAAGAACATGAAATAGACAGAATGATTAAGTCACAAATAAATATAAAAATATAGAGACTAAATAATAATTTTTTAAACCATGAGGACTAATTAATTATTTTTGCTTAAACTATAGGTCAAACTTTAAAATTAAAAAAAATAGAAATAAGAGCAGATAATATGTGGTCTTGGGAGGTGATGTGTCATTTATCACTGCCGGTTTTGGCTTCCCTAAATTCAAGTTTTTGGATATTTTCCTTAAAAAAACCTTAAACATGTCCTAAAAACCTTAAAAACCTAATTGAAATTGTAAAATCCATTTTAGTTCACTTGAAAGCTTAAAACTATCAAATCAAAATACAAATATAAATTATCAATCTAATTCTAGATTGGCTTGTTAGGTATGATTGCTTTTCAAAATATTTTTCACTTGAAAATATATTAAAATGATGTTTTTTTATTTCTTAAAATTTCTTTTGATATCAGAGCATCAAAATGATTTGAAATTTTTTTAAAAAAATTAATTTAAAACAAAGAAAAAAATAAAATAAATTTAATTTTTTTCAAAAACGTTTTTAAAACGCAAAAATAAACAGAGCATTATCAAGAAAAGCTCAATTTTACCATGTTGACAAAAATTTTAGTGTTTTTCTTTCTCCTCACTAGTTCTTCTATTTTTGTTTTTGTTACTAGATCTAGGGAATAAAATGAAACAAAAAAGAAGTACAAGGGCTAAAGTGTTCAAACTATTTGGAATATCTAAAATATCCCTAAAATAAAAGTATCAATTTATCATGTAATTAACTTATTAATTTTTCAACTTTAATACTTAGAACTAAATAGGTGACTCGTACGCTTGAAAGTGATCTTTTAGTAAATTAATAAATTTTAAATAAAAAATAAATAAATTTATATTATTTTTTATCTTTATCTTCAAAGTATTGAAAATCATAATGGAATTCTAGAGTTAGAAAAACAATTAACAAATTTTATATCCATTGATTAAATACCATGTCTAGAAATTAGAGAAAAATTCAAAACATGCAAAGAGAAAGTGTGCTCAACTTCCTTCATATCTAGAGACTAATAACTTATTTGTTTTGTGTTTTATAAGTGATTTTAAAAAAATGTTTTTCTTTACTTTAATTTTTTTTATATTATATATAAAAGACACGTAGGAAAAAGGGACCATGAGAAGGAACGAAATAAAAGATTAAACGCTTGACCTACTGGAAATGTCAGCCCCCCATCCAAAATTCCCGATCCTCATACTCTGAATACCTTGATGGATGTGTTTATCGTGGTTTAGAGTGAGAGTGGTGGAGGATGGATGCTGCTGCTGCTCCAATGACCATAAAGATGAAGGCTTGTTGTGGTTATGGTGGCATCATGGCCATGGAAATAAGATGGGCAACTAGGAAGGAATACAGCAACAAAGTTTCAACGACGTTAAAACCAAGAATACCCATTTTCATATCCACAAACCCTTCGCACATAAACCCTCAAGAACTGAGAGACCTCTACGGCAGCTGTAACCACTCCTGCCACAGGTTTCCAAAGATGGACAAGATGGGAAAACTAGTTGAGCCTGTTGACATCAAGAGACTAAGCGTTGCTCTTTCTCACAGTGCTCTCCTCGTCTCTGTCTTTTGCAATAAAGAAGATGTTTTGGCTAGTGATGATGATTGTGGAAATGAGCGTGAACCCAGTAAAGGAGAGACTCCTCCCGTGCTGGGTTTGGGAGATTTGTTGCACAGGGTGGTGCCTTTGCCTGTGTTTTCACCTTCCACTGGCATGTTAGTGGGATTTGGCCGTGCTGTTTCTGATCATGGATTGACTGCTTCCATCTTTGATGTCATGGTATGTGTGTGTGATTACACTTTTTCCTCACTGTTTATCAATCCCAATTGAGATTCTTTTTAAGTTGCTATTTATGGTAGAGGACGCAATCCATTGTTTCCAAGGGCCGTGGTCCAGTAATTTGTCTGTTATGTCTGAATTTGGGTAATTCTGGTCCAAAGCTGAATTCCTGTTCTTGATAATTATCTTTCCACAATCTTTGAACTATTTATTGCTGGATTGAAATCTTGAAGCCTTGTGAAGTCTCCATTTGTTTTGCAAATATATAGTCATTCAACTTGGTGCCTAGAAACCAATTTATAAGGGAATATCGACAAATTAAATATACATTATATCATAGTCCATAAATTATTCCAGTTTGCATAAATATCATCGGCGAAAGCCGGATAGTTAACTTCACTTGTATTCATATAATTGAGTTTCATTGCCTCCCAGGTTATTCCTTCATTACGGGGGATGGGAATTGGGACGATGATAGTTAAAAGGATCATTAGGTTAGTCTAAAACTTTCTCTCCATATTTACGTATAAAGTTTCAATGATTGATCTGCACTTCCATAAAGATTAGCCAGTTCATTAATTCTTACCAATCTCAAGGAAATCTATAAGGGGCTGCTGCTTGAAAGTTTGTTGATGTGCTGCTTCCATCAGTGGCAATGTTGCTTGTTTGTTACATTTAGCAATACACTGCTCCTGTTGAAATGACAATATTCTAGTCTCTGGCATCAAGTTCTATTGGCCTCTCCAGGATAATCTGATTTTTTTTTGTTGGCCCTTAATGTTCGATAACAAGAGTTTCAGATTCAGGAATCGAGAAATTATTCTCTTTAGAGTGGAAAAGACCTGTTGATGCAATTACCTGCATATCAGTTCTCTGGAACATCAAAAGCACCTCAGCTTTAAAACTTAAATGTAGCAGCTTTTCTATCATGTTTTCCCTCGATCTGGAGCCTAACATTTACCTTTTTGTCTTCCAGAATACTCACAAGTAGAGATATTTATGACATTGCAGCCCTTTGCTCGGCCAATGAGAGGTAATTGCATGGAAGTCCCATATTAGCCACATACTTGCAATGAGTGTGAGAAAGATCTTTATGGTACTGCGTGTTCATATAAATTATCTCTCAAAGGCTCGTGTATCTACAAATATATTTTAAAAAATGTCCAATTATTTTCCTTTTGACGTCAAATAAAAAATCAGCAAATGGAGAAGGGAAATGGGTTGCAGAGACAGAGATAGGATTCACTCACTCACCATGACAAGATTAAGCCCTTGAAGGTCATAGGCAAATCCAACTAGTTACCCACGGCTCAAATGTGGTTTTGAGAAATGGAATTGGGAGAAAAAATAATCCCAGACTCAATTTATGCAGTCAGTTCTTTTGGCACAGTGGATATATATGAACTTGTAGAATTCCTGTTTGAGGATAAAAGCATGATTTATTATTTTCCTTCTATTGTGTTCAGATACTTTGAACATGTGCATGAAAACTTAGCCATTAACAATGGTTTACCTAACCATTGTCAGGCAGTTCTTCAAAGCCTGTGGATTTGGAGATGACATAATGGGGTCAACTACAATGATGTATACAAGGACTCTTTCAACTCACATTGAAGGTGATCAGATGGTTAAATATGCTGGTCGAAAACTTTTGCTGGTTCCGCCGCTACGTCAGTCTTCCTAGTCCTTGAAGAAGGCCAAATTCTCGAGCATCAAACAGTCAGGCGGACCAAGTGTCAAGAGGGTTTGGACCCGAGTGATTTCATTGAAAGAATGGCGATGTGCCAATATCGTTCAGTCGATGATGTCTGTACTGTGTACAAACGAGAACCTTTACTCCAGCCGTTCATGTATGCTATTATTTATTTAATGAGGCACTGTTGATTCATTGACTATGAGCATATTTCAGTCATGAGACTTGTTGATTTTCACCCCCCGGGACCACTTTGCATGCGGTTTCTTGTCAGACTCAGATTCTCGCTTAGCTGTGTTGCACTTTGTAGGAGAAAAAGGTGCAAAAGATTACCCCTTAATTATGCTTAGGGATAAGAATTCTCTCTTGCAAAGTAAAGTAGCCTAAAAGATAATGCCCAACGGTTTCCCTTTCTCCTTTCGAAAGCAACTTTATCGAAATAAGGCCTTGATACAGGAAAAGTTCTCTAACCGTTAGTCGTCTTCTGCACTTGCTTGGCATGGGTAAAATTTGGGTTGAAGTTTGCTTGATCTCTGCTCGGGGACTCCGGCGCACTTCCTCACTTTGGAAGCTTCAATGGTTTGCTGTTGGCTGGATTGATCCTAAGAACAAATATTGTACCAAGATCGATGCCTCTGGAAATGCGAATCCCACATGGAAAACCAAGTTTGCTACCTTGCATGATGATTCAGACTTTCAAGATATGGCACTGCACGTTGAGGTATACAGCAGGGAGCCCATTTTTCTGAGAGAAAGACTTGAAGGGACGGCGACTGTAGTCCTCAAAGAATTCCTGGCAAAGTATAGCAACAGCAATGAGGCCTCAAGGCCAGGAACTGAAGAAGTAGGGAGCTATCAGCTACGCAAAAGAAATTCCAGTAAACCTCAAGGATTTGTTGACGTTTCAATTCTTATCTCCGAGGAAACGGAACAGCCAAGTTCATACCCAGGTAATACTCTTGGGAGAAGTCTTTCTTAAACTCACCCAACTGAATTGCTAACTTCAGATTGTGCTCTAAGGCCCAATGTCTGTCTTTTTTACATTTTTATTTTGAGGGAGCATATTACAACCTGAATATTGATATAGAGCTTGGATTATCGTCTACAATCTTGTGATTGAATTTTGGCATGCACTTGTTGAATTAAATTGCGTTACAGGCAACGAAGGAGGGATTATGCTCATGGACCACAACAACAAGATTACACTACCTACTGAAGGGTCAGGGAAAGCCTTCCCTTCAGAACTGCCTCTAGGTCCACTCCGACAACCGGAAAACCATTCATCAAGTGTTGCATACAATCATCCACTGCCATACCCTGCAAATTATTCCAATCCATCAGTAGGTGGCCCAAGTTACCCACCAGCAGCTGGTCCAAGCTATCAACCATCTCGAACTCCTCCACCACCACCTCCACCATCTAATGTTGGTTACATGCCAACTTTTCTTCCAAATACAGATTATATAAATATGCCATCTTCAGTAGCAGCAGCTGGACCCCGAGGTCCACGACCTGGTTTGGCGATGGGAGTTGGTGCTGGAGCTTTGGCCGCTGGTGCTGTCATATTTGGTGATGACTTTATGTCAGGATTTGATATTCTGACTGGCTTACATGATCCTAGTCTTACAATAACAACAAATCCTCCTTTTTGATAAAAGGGGTTCCAGTTTCCTGTAATTGTGCTACAATGCTATCGAATTTGAATTGGTTGTCCCTTATTTTCTGCTTTATTTGTGAGTGTTCATTTCATTTTGATCCTGATACAGAGAACAAAAAAGTTTTCATTCAATTCTAGGAGAACTAATGATGATAGCCTGTTCTAGCCATCCACATCACTAAAATCTTCTGATACGTTCCCACTTTTGATTAAATGCGCCTCATGAGACAATAGCTGCAGTTATCCAGTGTAAATAACATGCTCCTGAATATCATTGAAAAGAAATCCAAGCAAGAATTTCAAGTCACCAAGAGAGGCAAAAAGAATAAAAGCATGGAATGACCAGGTTGTGGTAAGAATATCACTCTTAATTGTTTCTCTGAGTTGAGGAATTGAATATTTTGTCCAAGTCGAATCTGAATGCTACTTTTACCTAGCTCACAAGGTGTTCTCATCTGAATCTACCTTCAGCTTCTCAAATACATACAAGCTATGAGAAGAATGCCACAATTCTTAATTACTTCGAGACAAGAACCAGGTATAGCTCGTGAAAGTCCCTTGGCGTTCCAGGATGGAACAATTCGATCATTGTTACCCGTGATGATCAAAACTGGGAGTCCATTATCCGTCAGCAAAGACACAAGGATCAGCATTTCATTCAACGTTTTAAAATCAATAATTAATGTGACAAAGCTGAAAGTACTTTCACGACTCAAAAAATGATGCTATACAACTGGACTCAATGGCAATCAACAAGAAGACACCAAGAAATTTTAAGTAGAGAGATCCTCATTGAGAAAAAGTCCCCCATAGACCCATTTATTAATCTTCCATGCTCCATCCCTCGGCCAGCTCTTCCTAAGCAATTCAGATTAGAGATGAAGGAGCCTCGCTAGTTTGACTAGTAGGGATGCTGTGAACCAAAAAATGGCCAATCCATCCAATTGCCTTTCATCTCACTGTCTTCATTTCTCACTCATTTCTTCTTAATATATATTTTTCAAGATATGCAGTTACCCAAAGTTACACAGCTTTGGAAGGATAGACGTAAAATTAGTGCAAGTACCGGGACATGAGTTGATAAATGTGTGGAAACATCCACCCTTGACGTCAATCCAAAAGCTGGTCTGTCGAAGGCATTAACTTTGGAACCAGTGACCTCAGCCAAAGGCTTCATAACCCGACTCCAAGAGTAGACAGAAGCTCCAAATCCATGTAACAAGATCATAGGAAGACCAAGCTTCCAAGAATTATTATGAGGAACTTGAGAAAGAGTGTGGCTTTGTGATGAATCATTTGCCTGTGATTCTGCATCATATATCTTATGGTGTATCTGCAACCCTTTAAAGTCTAAACTCACAGAAACAACTATCTGGATCAGCTAAAATTGAAGGGTATAATAATTCATCTTGATCTATACCAGATATTTTCTCCTTTTTCTGCTTTGTTCTAGCATTCAAACACTGCTCTGGATACCGAATGAAAAAAAGAAAAGATGACTCACAACTAGCCGAACATCTCAAAAAACAAGAGTTGTGTTGTGAGGTGTGCAAGAGGAAGAGGCAGAAATTCTAAGGTACGAGGTGATTTTTGTTTTTTATTTTAAAAGTATTTTTAAAAAATTTTAAAGTTTTTTATTTTAAATTAATATTTTTTGGTATTTTCAGATCATTTTGATGCACTGATATCAAAAATAATTTTTAAAAAATAAAAAAAATCATTTTAATATATTTCCGAATGAAAAACACTTTAAAAAGCAACCGTAACCATATTTCTAAACGAATTGAATTCCTGGAACATAGCTGACAAAATGATTCTAAGAAAAATCATTTGTTTTTGTAATTATTTTTATTTAATTTAGGAACAATGTTTTTATTATTTATTTAATTTAATAAATTTTGATAGTTTTATTTTTTCTATTTAACTTAGAAATTTCTAATTCCTTAGTACTTAGCTTGTATTTCGTTAAATTAATTGAAAAAAATATTCATTAATAAAATTATGAATTAAAATTTTTATATAGTGATACTATTTAGAAAAATTTTATATTTCTTGTGTTTGTTATTGTTATTATGCTGTTTTCTATATTAATTAGTATCAAAGTCTAAAAATTCTCAATGTTTAATATTATGTGCTGACATAATGACAATGATATGATTCATAATAGTTAATGTTATGGAAAAGAACATAAAACAAGACATTATGGATTTGGGAATAAGAAGTTCCTTTGAAAAAAAAAACATTTAAGAATTGATGATATATAGAGATATATTTAAAATTAACCATGTTAGTTCATAGAGGTGAGGAACTTGGGGATTTGTGAAGGGAGTGATTATGAGCCTATAACTAACTTTGAAAATGTGTTTTAGAGAGAGTAAGGAGCTAGTCTTCTGTGAGGATGGATCTGATGTAAAATTAAAATTTTTGATAATTCTAGTTCTTTTTAGATTGGAATTAATTATGATTTTTTATTTTAATGATGATTATAATGTTTAATTATAACATAAATAATAACAATAATGATATTATTGGTAAGTTAGGGTTGAGTGAAAAGAGTACATGAAATATGTTTAACTAAAAAACATTGATTTATGTTGTAACCCCTTGGCTTAAAACAAGTAAATCAATGCTCAAAATAGAAGAAAAATTGTTAATGATGGGGATGAAAACTTTTGATAATTTAACTTAAGTTTTAGAGGAAATAAAATAATAAATTGATATGTAAAATCTCAAAACAATGATGAATCGCGTAAATTCCTAAATTAGATATAATAATTATCTAAGGAATTTTTTTATATATAAATTCGATAGAAAAACATCGATATAATAATAATAATAATAATAATAATAATAATAATAATAATAATAATAATAATGGTGGTGGTGATAATGGTGGTGGTGGTAGCGGTAATAGTCGTAATAATAATAATAATAATAGAATAATAGTAGTAGTAATAATAGTAGTAGTAGTAATAATAATAGAATGACATTCTAAGAAATAATGTATGATTTTTATGATTGAAAAATATTGATCACCAATATAAGCTCTTTGTAAAATAACATTATTTTGACTGAAAGTTAGTAGTGGTAATAGTAGTAGTAGTACTACTACTAATAATAGAGTGGCATTCTAAAAAAAATAATATATGATTTTTACACGCAAAAAATATTGATTGCCGGTATAAGTTCTTTGTAAAATAGCACTATTTTGATCAAAAGTAGTGAAAACTTTATAAAGCATTTGATGATGATTATGGATGAGAGTCATCAATAAATTACTTTAAAAATAATGACAATGTAAGTAAATAAAATGGTATATAAAATTTGAATTTTTGATGTAAAATTATTTATTATTTAGTTTTACAATATTAATAATATATTTTAATCCAACCGTTGGATCAGGTTGAGATTTTTCGAGTAGTTTTTTGACTTATTGTTTTATCTTGGGTTATAATTTTAATGCAATTAGATTTTTGGAAGACCTTGCAATATTGATGATGGTCGGATAAAAACACATAAAATAACACATGTACTCGTTAATGGAATTTTTATAATTTTGTCTAAATCCAAATCTTCCCTATTGTTTCAGTAGATGATCCTTAAGAGAGCATAGGGGATTTGACTTTGCTCATTTTCTTTTTCAAATTAGTGTCTAATCTTCTAAAATGTTAGGCTTAGAAAATATGTAAGAGTGATTTCTATGAAAGAAGGCCAATTCAATATGGAAATCCTTGAGAGGAAATGGGTTTGAGAGGAAAAAATAATAGAAAGAAAAAGCTTTGAGTTTGAAGAAGAAAGAGGAGAATTCCAGGAAAATTACCATGAACTCATTAAATTGAGTAGTGTTAGCTAAGATGAATAATTCATCTTCTATCAACTTTACATTCTATTCTTGTTTTGAAAGAGGAAATGATAAAGACAAGGGATAATATAAATAAAAAAGTGTTTTTGAGCATTTGATTGAAGTTATGGAAATAATGGAAATTTCTTTCATAAAATACTAAATAAATAGATAAGATAAATATTAGTTGTTGATTTGTGATGCATTAAACATGAAATTGAGATATGAAAGTGTAAGAGTCCTAAGAAAAGGCTTAAATTGATGGCATGAAATTATCCTAATGATTGTAATATAAATTGATGATCATTATGTATGGATATTAATTGATAATTTGAGATATATGTAGATTTCTATAATTAAACTTACATTAGCATTGCAAGTGTTCATTATTATTGTTTGGGAAGATTGTAGGAGAAGAGGTTAAAATAGGGACTAACTTCTCTGGATCTTGTATAACAAGAGCTCAAGGTAGTACCACCCTAATTTTTTAATTGTTTAAATTCTTTTAATGCTCGAATGTAATACATACATATATATATATATATATATATATTGTATTATTGTATATCATAAAAAATATGTTTATGTTAATTTTATTTATAGACATGAGAAATATTGTTATGTGAATATTATCTGCATACATGATAAATATTGATGTGTAAATATTGCAAGCGAATAAAAAGTATTATTATTTAGTTTACTATAAGTTTGCAAGAGGGAAAAAGACTTGTAGGTGAGCAAATAAAACATCACAAAAAGACATAAAATAGTACCTTCGACAGACGACAAGTCGTTTAACTCATTCAAAACTTACCTTATAGTTAGGTAGGAGTGGAGAAGCAAGAACGAAGATGAAAGATTAAAAGAGGAAAAAAAAAAAAATGGAGGCTTTGGTGTGCAAGAAAGTAGGTGATCCAACAGCATTGAAATCATCAATATCAGAGGCAGATAATGATTCCCCAATAATTCTAAGCAAAACCCATCCTATCCCACAACTTAAGTCACCCACATCAGTTAGAGTTAGAGTTAAAGCTACAAGCTTGAACTATGCAAATTACCTGCAAATTTTAGGCAAGTATCAAGAGAAACCTCCTCTTCCTTTCATTCCTGGCTCTGATTATTCTGGCATCGTTGATGCTGTGGGTTCTGATGTCTCACTTTTAAAGGTCGGTGACCGTGTTTGTTCCTTTGCTGCGCTTGGTTCCTTTGCTGAATTCATTGTTGCTGACCAGGCTGAATTGTGAGTTATAAAGTGATTGAACATTCATTTCTTTGATTTTTGTGTTTGATAGTTGTTAATGGAGGTGTGTTTTGTTTGATTTTGATATTTGTAAGGTTTAAAGTGCCAGATGGGTGTGATTTGGTTGCTGCTGGTGCATTACCTGTGGCTTTTGGCACCTCGCATGTTGCACTTGTTCATCGAGCTCAATTGACTTCTGGTCAGGTGGGTACTCCACAATTTGTTTTTTGTTCATTTCCATCCATGTCTATGTGTTTTGAGTTTATAACGATGATTGCTAGCGTACTCAATCTGGAAGTGTTTTCTAAGGCGATGTATGGGATTTTTTGTAGGTGTTGTTGGTTCTTGGTGCAGCTGGAGGGGTTGGTATTTCTGCTGTTCAAATTGGCAAGGTTTGCGGGGCTGTTGTTATTGCAGTTGCAAGGTACTTACATTGCTTTTGTACTCCTTCAGATATCATTTATGACAATCATTTCTTTTGATTGTTGTTGTTCTGGTGATGCCTTTAGTTTTTAGTATTATATTTTAATTTTAAGAAGTAGAACCATTTTGGGGTTGCATCCCTGGTTTTGACTATGGCAGGGGAGATGAAAAGGTGCAGTTTTTGAAGTCATTGGGAGTGGACCATGTAGTGGACTCGAGCAAAGAGAGTGTCATTGCAAGTGTCAAGGACTTCCTTAAAGCAAGGAAGCTCAAAGGGGTTGATGTTTTGTATGATCCTGTTGGAGGCAAACTTACTAAAGAAAGCATGAAGTTGTTGAATTGGGGTGCTCAGATTTTGGTTATTGGTTTTGCTAGTGGGGATGTACCTGTCATCCCTGCAAATATTGCTCTTGTCAAGGTACTTGTTTCATTTTCCTAATACTTGGATTACCTAATATCAATTCTTGCAATTTTTCGCTCCTTATGGTAAACCAAATCACCTATAAAGATGCTCTGTGAGATTCAAAATTAATATTGAAAGAAAGGAACAAGATTAGATAACAATAAAGGAGAGTTGGTTCATGACCAAACAGTTCAGAAGAACTATCCAACTTGTGTTTATTTACAATGTGTCATGGTTTTGCACTTCAAGTGGGTCAAGAGACATGGCCATGAGTCACAAGATTGACCGCATATTCCTCTTTTTCCTTTTCTTTTCTTGTGAGTATGCTACATCCTCTTACTCTAGAATCTCTTTGAACATGAAGAATATCATTCTAGGTATTATCTAGATAAGACTCAGGTCTAGTTTCAAGGAGTATTGGTGGTGTATGAGGACAGAGGGAATGGTGTTGCATGTATTCAAGTAGCACCTGCTTTAAATCCTCAACTGTTTACAAAATAAATAAAAGTATTTGAGAAGCTTGGAGGACATTAGTTGGTGCAGAACTATGTTGAATACCAATTTTAATAAAATTAGCAGTTTTACTACTGAAGCACTCCGAATTGGGCTATTTTCCATTCAGCAGGTCTTTATTCTACCATTGTTTATATGATTGCACAATACAAATTATTCATGATGATATTATCGAGTTTTTAAATGTCCTCCTCTTCTTTTTTTTCCCAGAACTGGACTGTGCATGGACTTTATTGGGGCAGCTATAAAATACATCGACCTGTTGTGCTCGAAGATTCAATCCGGGAGCTGCTTTCCTGGGTGGCAAAGGGCCGGATTACCATCCACATTTCTCATACTTACAGTTTATCAGAGGTCCAGAACTCCCTCTTTCTCTCTCTAATTAACTGAGCAAAATTTTAGCTTGAAGATGGTTTACCATTATGATTCACTGAACTAAATTAAACATTCTGAGCTCAATTCTCCTACAAATTGAGCTGGTAAAGGCAAACCAAAGTTCCTTATGGTTAAGCAGCATTCCAAGAACCAAGTAAATCCTATACGCCTGATCATATCCCATGTAATCAATGCCAAACTCTAATGGATTTACATACCAAATTTCTACTGCTGTACATAGGTCACTCATGGTCATGTAACAGCATTTCCTGAATGAAGGACTAGGTTTGTGATAATATCTTCGTTTGGTCGAACATATGAATCTACCAACAAGAAGTCATCTACCAATCAAAGCATGGATGGACAGATCCTTTGATGACATCTGTCTAACCCAACAGTGAGTTGGTAGTCTAGCAGGTGTTAGATTCATGCATTGTCAGGTTCAATTCACAACTTGTTTGACTTCTTTTCCTGTTTGGGATCTGATGAAAAGAAATTAATCAACCCTCTGAAGCACCGAGCAGAACTATTTCACTGCAATAAGTTCTTTTTTCCTTTTATTTGGGTAAATCATAAATGATAAAAACAAGGAGTTCAAGCTTATTATTCCACTTTGCTTTGAAAATGCGGCAAGTTTATTGGTAGACTTGGTATGTGCATTATATGGACAGACGTTTTGGTTTCTTGTCTTCATAAATCATGGATTTTCCACCATGCAAACAATGGTGTATTCAGTGACAATGTTGGTGTTTTGCCTTTGACAGGCCAGTCTCGCGTTTGCTGCTATTAAAGATAGGAAGGCAATTGGGAAGGTGATGATTGCTATTGATGATGAAAGAAGTGTGAAATCTAAGCTTTAAGTCAATCAGGACTCAGATGGGATGGAATGCAGAATATATTCCTTTTTGCAGACTCTCCTTTTAAGTTACCCTTCAAGCAATTTTCTCATTTCTGTTTGATACAATTGCTAGCAACCACGAGGATGTTACTTGTTGTCAATAAGGTAATTATCATGTAGTAGTCGTTGAAAAATGCCAAATAAGAGAACTATTATACCGAAAGAAAAATAAAATAAAAATTGCAGATGAATATTGGTGAAATTGCATAAGCTTTGTTCCTGCATATTCACTATATCCAGTGTTTCACATCATAGGATAAGTGTGTGTTTGATAGGATAAGTGTGGGTTTGATAATGTGATGTGAGGTATTTTTTAAAAGTATTTTTTGTTCGAAAATGTATTAAAATGATTTTTTTTTCATTTTTTTTTCATTTTTGGTACTAGCATATAATCATTAGAAAACATTAAAAAATTATTAAAATTGAATGTTTTTTCATATCAAACACTTCTAAAACGGATGAAGTTTTAAACCCAAAAACTGTAAAGACCATTCATCTTTTTTGACGCAGTCCGCTGGAAATAATCACAACTGGATCGATCCTATTGCAGTTCCCTGTACTGCTTGCTGTACCCATGGGGCCATCACAATGCTATTGTGAATGAATAATTGTTTCTTGTCTAACAAAAAAGGATAAAACGTTGAAGTTTCGAAAAGGATGTATATTTCCTTTTTCTTTGGTTGTTACAAGGCACTGGCAAACATGTGATCACCAGTTTATAGCTGCACAATGAGGAGTTATAATTATCAGAAATAAGTAATGATTTTGTTTTTCTTTTGTCATACAACAGCAAATAGCTATAACTTTTTGCTTGAGAAACACCAGTAGGAATGCAATGACAAAAAATCTGTAAAGCCTAAGCTCGGAAAATTAAACGAAGTAATTGCTAGGATATGAATAAACCCGAATAATTTTTACCATGTTATTTGTATGTGAAATCTTAATAGTTTATTAGATTTCATGTTGAATTCATCAAATAACTTCCCAATTATACAACAAAGTAAGAAAAATTAGTTGGAAACACCAGGCATGGAAACCAAAATTGATAATGGAGAACACTGCAACTGGTTGTTGGATTGTATTACAATTGTAAGGTCCCTCCATGGTACTCACATCTTTCGAAGGTCTTATAGAATTGTACTACCATGAAATATTCTTTCTTTTCTTATATAAATAAACCCCATGCTGTTGCGTGAGCTGTTTCTGTGCTACTGTTTTTTCTTTTCCTTTAGTTTTAGTATTGGTTTTGCTGTTCCCCTTTCGCAGCAAACATCCTGTCTTGTGCCCTTCTATGGATTCATCAAACGTTGAAAGGGCTCAAGATCGAAGAAGGATACAACAAGGTGTGGCTTCTAGATTCCTATATAGCATCGTGTCAGACAATCTATCAAGACTAAGTGTCAAGACCCTCGTCAGATTCAAGTCGGTCTGCAAGTTATAATAATGCGTGATTCCCAGCCCTGGTTTCCAAGCCTTGCATCACAATAGATCGTGCAGTAATCCTCGATTTCTTCGATTTTATGAATTTGATTTTCAGCTCCATTCAAATCCCACAGACAGATCATGTGTTTATAAATTTGTTTCAGTGGATACAGAGGGGGAATAAGCACGATTTTATTGATCTTAAGGTGCATGCCCCTATTAAACTCATATTGCCAGGTTGCTTTGCTTTGCTTAGCTACAGAAACACAAATTCATGTGTGTAATCCTAGCACTCATCAGCTTTTTGAATTGCCAGTATGTGGAAGTAAAATTGCAGGATTCGGGACAGGAAAGCTAGACTCATAAGAGTCCAGTTGGTTCTCCTTCTCCGATATCTACAACACACCCAAAAAACAGAACAGAGTGCTCGGTTGGGAAACAGGACATTCATGGAAGATTTCCAACATCCAGTGGAAAGGTTTAGTCCTCCGGCCTTCGCAAATGAATTTCTCCATTTTGAGCTTATCCGTACATCACCTTCTTCCTTCCTCGAGTGATTTCATCCCTTCGGTCTCCTATTGGAAGATCTTTTAAGGTCATAAGCAGTAGTCAACCCCTTATTATATCAAAGAAGTACTAAATGAGAGACTTCTATTTAGATATATTTTTAGTACACTGAAACTATGTCTTATGGTAAGCGGACGCCACTTCTCTCGTCGGCGATCACCGTGAGATCTCTTGAGTGCTAATAAACTCAAACTAAATGGCACGTATGCTTTCACCAGGACTTCTTCAAGAAATTCCCCCATTGCTCCTTTTGTCAAAAGTTCTAAGGAATCATCAGTAACTATATACTCTGTCGGTTAGTCTGACTTCCTTTTCGGGCACGAAGGAATTACCAATAGAATCAGGTGCTCAATCTTACTGGAAGATTGACCGCAGTAACGTTTTTATTTTCGCGTTTAATATTGGAAACGAAATGTTTCAAACCATTACTCATCCTGCATATTGAAGACTTATTGCTTATTCTGATTGGACACCGCATGTTCGAAATTCAACTCCTCCATGTGGGAATTTGTGCATGGTAGGGACTTGAGATTATCTCACGTGGCAGTTTGGGAACTTAAGGATCGCAGGAATTGCATATGGCAAGGCAAAAATTAAAAAAAGAAGCATGATCCACATAAGTGCAAGTAATCTTTTGAAAAGGATACAGAAATCATATTCAATTCTTTTACTGAGCTTCTCATCTACTCTGCAGTGATGAATAAAACATTTAAAGAAAAGATGCTACCTTACCCCTTATTGGTAAAGTCTTGCTTGTTTAAAGGGAAAATAAGCCACCTATAGGCAATTAGTTTACAGGGCTTTTTCTTAATCCCTTGCCCTTCTCTTTTCTTAGAAAATACCATGGCTTTTTGCAGGTCTTTCTTGTTTCTTTCAAGTTTTGTGTGAGGTGGTTTTATCTTCAAAGAAGAATTACCAAAGAAACATGTCAAATGGCTAACTTTAGAATCAAGCAAGCATTATAAGTTGATAGAATATCAACATATAAATAAAGAAGAAATCCGTCATTTAATTGAACAAAACAGTGATTATAGACAAGGGCTAAGAATACAAGAATCATCTAAAAAGACCCATCAACAGAGGTTGTTCTCTGCTTCTTTTGATTGTTCTTACTGGTTCCCCTTACCCACTACTTCAGCTGAAGCAATTTGTGCCTTTGACCTCTTACACATCTTTCTTGCCTTCAATAATGCCCTCCTCTGGTTAAATGGGTGCTCTTTTTTCTCCAAATCTTTCACTGTTCTCGCTTCCGACAGGTCTGCGAAGGACTTGCATTTCCCATTATAAGACATTGCCAATCCTCTTCTCTGGGTTGGTCGAGAGTCTAGCATTGAACCAAAAGAACCATACCCTCCTTCTCTGTTGAGATTCCTCTCCTTAGACATGACTTCCTCAAGGCCTTGTTCAGTGCCATTGTTTGGAACAGCCATAGAATTACTCTCGGAAGAGATTTCGGATGACTTCTTGTCTAAATCACCCATTATCAGCAAATACAAAGTAAACAGCAGCACATCAATTTTCTCTTTCCCACTAGTCCTATTTATAGAGTTCCAAACTCAAATTTCCTAAAAAGTTCAGGTCTTTCCACAAATAGCACGGAAACTGGGAACCAACATCAAATTACTTTCCTCAAGTAGCACGGAAACTTAAAACTATCATCATTATGTCTCAGTAAGCATAAGATAATGAATGCAAATACATACATAATTGAATCAATGAGCATCAGACAACATTGGAACTGATGCCAGAAATCCATCAACTTCTAGGCGGTCAAATTAGAAATAGCATCGGGATCGAATGACTAAAGCTTTTATATTTTGGTTGTCAATGATTTTAATTGGAAACCACTCAAAGTCTGCAGCTTTGAAAAACCAACCATTATTTGATCGAACTGATTAAGTTTAGTTGCATGTGCACACTAATCATTTTGCGATGATCATGTTAAAGGAACTCTATTGTATTGTGCTTACAAGAACAGTGCCTGACAGACACAAGAAGCATGAATCGCATAAAGCAACTAAAATCAAGCACGTATGACAACGAACCCAACCTGGCTGTTATCTGCCAGCGGTAAATTATTATAGAGGAAGGCATCAATATTACCCACACACAGATTAATTAGGCGACATTCTTGCATCAATATATAAGCTTTCAGGTAATATCTTGCAGCGTCTTGATGATGGCTGATCAGCATGGTAGAATGATGAGCAGAAATTACAATAGGCTGGACACATTTTTTGTGTTTTCGTCGCATATAACGTAGAAAATCTCGCATGCTTCGAGTAGCTCTTTCCCAATCTATGATATGATATGAAACCCAGGAATGAATAACAAGATGAAAACGTAATCATATAAGATTTCCATGATGGTACCCAAGAAAAGAAACCATGGATGAGAGGAAAAAAGAAAAAGAAAACTATGAAGAGTGAATTGGAGGGGTGTATGTATAAGGGAACAGGTCGAAAGGCATGATGAGCGTCTTCTAGGCCTAGGACTTCCGAGCTGAGAGAGACTGAAGTTCCTCCTCCTTATCACCAGGTAGCTTATCAGAAACCAATCTCTGGGAGAGATTAATAATCTCCATAGCTTCAGAATATCTTTGCGACGATTGCAATGCCTTGCACATCTACGAACCCTACCAAAAGACAGCAAACTATCAGAAAGTAAAAGAATGCAAGAATTAAAAGTAAAGTATTGATGAATAAAAATAAAGGGGAAAAGAAAATACAAACATCTGAATATATTTTAGGTCAGGGGAGGAACTCTGATTTCTCGCTGTAACCTCCAAAAAGAAAAGTAAATGTTAGGTCAGGCCCAAGTGGCAAGAACTTGCAAGTAAATTAAAGAACTAACACTAACAAAATATTGCATATCATCAACAAAAAATTCTTTCAGTGTTTAAATACTGATTTAGTCCAAAATAAATTTATCAATAGAATTACATAAGGGATCATGTTATCAAAAACCCCGATGAATTTGGGTCCTTTAAACATGTATCATCAGTGATTTTAATTTTTTGGGTCAATCCTTTGATAATATAATCACCGATAGATTTACAGACAAAAATATCACGCCAAACAAAAAAATAACAATACTAATTCCTTCTGTAAATCCATAGGTGATTATGACATATTACTAATAAAATAAACCATTAGTAAGTCAATCTATGATAATATGCATGTTACTGACAAAATTAAATCATTGAAGAATTTAACAGTGGCAAGTCCTATAAGATCATTAGTGAGTCAATCTATGATGATATGCATGTTACTGACAAAATTAAACCATTGAAGAATTTAACAGTGGCAAGTCCTATAATTTTTTTCTAACTCTCCAAAAATTAACCATAGATACCAGTAAGGGTTTCCAACAGCTACTCGAGCATATTCATTTTATCCCTTAGTTTGGATGTCTCAACCCTAAGTTATTCGTTTCAACACTAAGTCAGATCATCTCAGCTTGATCTATTCTTGTACAATTGTCTGGATAACTGTAGATTGCTTGCTCGATCTTGATTACGAGGTCCCTATGATCAACCCACTTGCATATCCTCGACCATAGTATTGGAGATATTATTAACCTGATTTCTATCAAGTCCACCAGTAAATTCAACCTCCAACCACAAATCCGAATCGAGTTTCGGATGGGTTGAAGAATCGTTCCTATATCTCCTATGCAATCAGGTGTTATATGTTTCCTGAAAAAAAAAAGTTTGCAAATAAAAAAAATAACTTAATTTATTTTTATTGAAATCCAACTTACCATGAACTTATGAGCTTGACTATTCACGAGCTATTGCATCCCTTTTCGACAACCCTCATTCCATGCGTGAGTTTCAACAAAAAGCTCCATCGGTCTTGGATCAATGTCAAACACTGTAGCATACAAAAGGAAGCTACTATTAGTTAAATATTTTATATAATACAATAGTTTTTTAAAGAAAATTATCTTATAAAACAAAATCTTACCATTTATTTTACATGCAAAATAAACAAAATGAATCTACTGATATGTGTGGTAATGAAACCATGAATCTTCTTGGTTTGGTTCTTCGAATCAGATTGTAACTGCCGTAAGAAACACTTGAACATCACGTACTGGATATAAGTGTCCCAAATACCCTGAGACATGCAAAGGTCTAAAATCCATCAATATGGCTACATCTTCCTAGCTTGAAAAACCTTTATCTTTTGCATATTTCTTTAATCTTTTCCGGGCCTCTTATCAGAAATCACGTAACCTAGTTAGAAGAAAAAAAATTGGTTAAGATAATAAAAAATAAAATTTTAACATTTTTTTTCAAATATCACAATTTGAACATTATCTTCAAATAGTGTTGTGATTCTCTTACATTCTTCTAGCAACATCGTGGTTAGCCTCCTCACAATAAAATTTTTCCTTACACGTCAATTTCATAAAACAACTAATTTATTAATTATCAAAAACTAACCGAATTAAATATTAATTTTTTTATGTATGTACTAACCTTGAACTTCATGAATCAAATATCAATCATAGGTTTTCATTCAAGATTTTTGGAGACTTGACTCCACTGAAACAAAGACACTTTCATCGATGATGTTATCATATGAGTAGTCTCTATATTTGTAAACTTAAAATTCCATTTATTCATTGAAATTAATTATTAAAAAATTATCCATTGTTGTTTATTTTTTTTATTATGCAAGAAAGGAAAATAAACTTACATGCTGTGGTCGGGCTTCCTCTAAGGAATATACTTCTTAGTCTATACATCTTGCTTAGAAAGGAAACTCTCTTTGCAAGTCGCCCTTGTACTCCACGAGTTTGCGTCGAGAGAGGGTGTCTATGCCTAAGGTGTTTGGTCATGGTCGACACCTAACAACTCATGCTCATAAGAAGCGTAGCTTGATAAATCAGTAGCGCTCCTATCTGTATTACTCTCTAATGACATTCTCTTTGTCATCTAAACAAATCTGACAAAAAAATAATAACATTATCACTATATTCTATTTTTAAAAACATTGACAACACCTTTGTATGAGAGATAATCCAAAATTTTAAAACCTACAAATACTCATCAATAAATGAAGCTACAAACTAGTTGATTTTATTTATGACTAATTTTTAATTAATTTATTTTGAAATCTATGTTGACAATTACAAGTTGCAAATAAAAATAAAAAAAAGCATTCCAAAAATGTTTTTTTTTTCCCATGTAACCTAAATATTTAAATTACAAAAATTAAATAAGAACCTATGAAACTCAATTAATATGTTAACATCCTATGTTTTACAACTAAACCATCAAAACAATAGAAACCTTAAAATATACTCTCATTTAACCTAAACCTATAAACTCCTACAAATCAATTTCACAACCTCATATTAACAACAATAACATCACTAATTTCACAACTAATACATCAAACCCTCCTCTCAAATTGCTAAAATCAATGTAAAAATAAAACTATTATATGAACCTTAAATAACAAAATATGAATGAAATAAAAAAAAAATAATCAGCTTCTCTATATGAGAGACTATCTAAAATTTTAAAACCCGCATATACACATAAATAAATGAAGCAAAAAACCAGTTGATTTTATTTATAATTTCTAATTTATTTATTTTGAAATCTATGTTGACAATTGCAAATTGCAAATCAAAATTAAAAAAAAAACATTCCAAATGTCATAGGAGGGGCGACGTCAGGCACTGACGCGCTTAATGTGTGAGCCTCCTAAGAGGTATGTTATTGGACGAGAAAGAGTTTTGGGTTTAATCATAAAATTATGATTAAGGTTCAGGAGTCGCCACCTAATATTATGGTTATTAGGAAAACTATGCTCTACGAGAGTCTGAGTAAGGGACTGAATATGCAAGGGGAAGACATATCACCCCTAGTGCATCCTATCTAAGATAAGCTGTATTGATGTTTGATTATTTTTCTAGGTCAAGTTCTTATCCGTTGATCTTTTTTCAAGGTCTAAGACAAATCTCATTTCTTGAGAGAGTATCTACCTTATTGGTTTCAATTCTAAGTGTTCTAAAGTTCAATTTTTAGCATCACATTTATTTTGTACTTTATATCTTTAATACCCGAGGGTGTACTCTATTGTATAGTTTTACATCCTAAAATATTAAAATCTACGTCTAAACCCTAATATAAAATGAACAAAATGATTGGTGAAGGATTTTTGATATTTTGGTCAAATCCTAATAGATAATCATTAACTGGTTATGATATTTAATTTTTTTTTTGCTTTTTTAAAACATAAGAAAGATGCATTTTTTTTAATGAAAATATGCTTGAAAAACTTTTTAGGATCTAGTCATATGGATGATAACAAAACAATTTTTTGTTTTTTTAAGGAGATATTAATTTAAAAGTTTATAGATTTTTTTTGAATTTTAAAATTCTTTTTAAGAAGTGTTTCAGAGAAAACCAGCTATTTCAATACTGGATCTATATCTTATAGTTTAAAAATATACCTTAATATTATGCAAAACTGGTAGAAAACATGTGCTAAAATCACAAATTTTGCTTTTTTTTAAAGGACTTTTGAATTATTATTATCATTATTATTAAATATATGAGCCTCGGCCCAGTCCAGTCATTTAGGTCAAACCCAACCGGGTCTAGTTGGGTTGACTGGCTCCCCGACAGACCTAGCTCTCTTGTTTTTTTTTTTTTTTGCTAAGTTGAACCCGACCCAACTATCTAGACTGGGCTGAAACAGGTCCAATTTAAGGTCCACGTGGTTGCTAGCCCATCCCAGTGACCATGTGAATTATAATTCACATTGCATACAGAACAAATTATCCTTTTAGACGCAGTGACTCCACCGTAGGTGGAGGATGAAAAGAAGAGAGGGAAGGGAAGATTACTAGGCATGGGGGCGGTGCAATTGGTGGCCTGACTAGGAGGTGGAAAAAGGGACGTTTCGTCTCAACTAGTGCCAAATCTTGACCCCTGATTCGACACAAAAACATCTCAACCATTAGCTCAAAATAGCTATCATGAGCCGTCAAATTTGTTGTAGGAAAAAGGCTGGTAGGGTTAGCCATTTTGGTGCGGTGCCATAACCACTGTGGTGTCAATCAACCAGAACAAATCACACTGGCGTGTAGCCAAGTATCAGATGATCATTTTCATGTAAGTTGTGTCTAATTTGAGGGAGAGATGAAGCATAAAACATCTCAGGAAGGAGGCCACTCGAGTAGTTTCTCTAGAGAAGAAGATGAATAGTCAACGTCAAAACAACACTGTTTTGGTTAAATTTCATTTTAGTCCTTTGATTTTTTTTATTTCTCTCAATTCCACCCCTGATTGGTTTCAAACTTTCAATTTCGTTCAACTTTTCCCTTGAAAAACTTCAATTTCAGCCCCAGATTTTAGTGTATTTTTCATGTTAGTTCTTGGTCTTGGATTTATACAATTTGACCCTCAATTGACCATTAAACTTTTAATTATCTTTAAATTCACCCCTAATTTCAATCAATTGGGTTCCTATAGTTTGTCGACTTTTGTAAAATGGTATTTGACTGTAAATTTTTTTAATTTAGCTCTTAATTGACCCCAAGACTTTGATTTTCTTATAGGCTTACCCCTAATTTCAATTAATTGACTTCATAAAAATTAAATATAGTCTCCTAAAATTCTAATTTTCTTAATTAAGCTCAAATTGGGCTCCTAAATTTAATGTTTCACTAATTAAGCCCATAATAAAATTAATTTGACCTTTTTAAAGTATAATTAAGTCCTTGCTCCTAATTAAATCCTTCAATTTGACCTAAATTAATTTTTAAACATAATAAAACTTTAATTTTGCCCATGATTAAATCAAATTGGCCTATTAAAAATATAATTATGTCCCTAGGTTTAATTTTTATACAGATTCATCCAAAATAATTTAATTTGATTTTGAATCTATATTATCTCTTTAATTTTGAGGAAAATAGGGTATAATTAAACTCTCAATTCCATTCAAAATTGCAGTATGATTTTTTCTACATGTGAAATCCTCCCAATTTAGTTTTGCCAAAATATTATCCCTCTTGCTATCATTATTTTATTTTTTTGATTTTTTATTTTGAAAATAAAGAAGATCCATTTAGGGAATAACTCAGAAATGAGTTATGATACCAATAATGTTTTTTCCCATGTAACTTCAATATTTAAATTATTAAAATTAAACAAGAACTTATGAAACTCAATTAACAACAATAACATCACTAATTTCACAACTAATACATCAAACCCCCTTCTCAAATAGCTAAAATCAATTTAAAAATAAAACTACTATATGAACCTTAAATAACAAAAGATGCATGAAATTAAAAAAATAACAGCTCGTAGACATCAGTTCAATATTTGTTTTTGTTTTTAAAGGTCAGTTACCGAGGTATATCAAATTATTCAATCGCATAAAACACAAGAAGTCATCCCCCACACTAGAAGAAAATTCATCCAAAGTTCCAAACACATGTTTTTATACACTTGTTTCATCCAAAGTTCCAAACATATCCAAAATTTATCAAACACAAGTTCCAATCAAATAACCCAAACCATAACAATTAAATTCATCACAATTAACAATTTACCATAAAGTTGTAAAAACAACCAAAAGATTGATTTACTAGCCTCAATTTATCCCTTTCAGGTAAAATGCTTCTCGGTCATTCAATAATTCTATTGTAACTAGCCTTACTCAGCTCATGTTCTGACTTGATAGTGAATACTTGTACAATGACTAATAATTTACTGTGATTTATGCCCTCATCCCATAATGGTTCATCAAAATCTTTCAAAACTTCAAAAAACCTAGCTATATCTGTATTTGGTTTTTCATCTACAATTGAACATTCATCTGCATAATCCTAATTCATTCTTATTGCATCCATCACTATACTCTTATAACAATTACTATTATCATCTACAACTCCATACACGTTGCTAAAATTAGAAATTGATTCAATTATCCTTTCTACCATAGTCTCATACAGAACATAGGGTTCTCTATGTGCAAATCAACACAAATATTTTTCTATGAACTTTTTTTTTGTAGAAGAAGCATATTAACAACATCTGGATAGAGAAATTTTTTATTTTTACACCTCTTATATGAACATATAATACCACCTCCACTAATATTTTTGGATTAGATAATGTATAATTAATAAAATCCCCAACCCCATTACAATAATTCATCATACGACCTATTGGGTGAAACTCAATATATCTAAGAATGATTATCCATTACTTATATGAAATCTATATAGAATATTACTGACAATATATATTAATTAATAATGTGAACTAAACAAATTATCAGTACCTAGTTAATTAGCTATCATTGGTTGAATTTAAAATTATTCAATATATTTTAATAGTACATTTTAATGATTATCAATTTTCTCTAAAAAAATCAAATTCTTTCAAATTTACCTAAATTCTCAACTTAACAATAAACTTGACAAAATATGAAACGTACCCATTATTTATTGATGATATTTTTTTTATTGGTATTTTCATTTGTATTTGATAATTTTTTGATAGTGTAAGACTTAACAAGTCATAATTAGATTAGTTTGCACTTTACCATAGAATAATCATCTGAATAATCACCATGAAAATCAATACCAACAATGTTTTATTCTTCCTTCGTTTTAAGTAACTTTCTTGCTCTACTAGCTCTCAAGGAGTCCATCAATGAATGGTTAAATTAATTGCTCTCCTATTAACATGATAAGAAGGGAAAAACAAATGAAAAAACAACCATCCATACTTATGGTTTAATTATTTAATAAACAATCATAAAATGTTGTGTAATATTAAAAATAGAAATGAGAATCTGAAAGTAAATAGAAAATAAATTTATATACTTTAACTTCTAATGGCTAATCTCATTTGACCTAAACACATACTAAGATAATCTAACCAATCAAATTGATTTTTTTCTTAATTCTCCACCTATTTATTCCAATGACCCCCAACAAATACAGACCCCATGCATGACTTAATCAATACATTTAGTAATCCCCACTATCTTCTAAATTTAAAAAGATTTCGTTTCAACTATTTTTCCAAAATCCAAAACTTTTGCTCTAATTTTCATCTTATTTTGATTTGTGATCTTACAATGCTTCATGTTATTGTGCTTCACCTAATACTATCCAGTCTCACTCAACCTATCAAACATGGATAAACCAGTTATGAAGCTTATTGCATCTCACAAATAGAAAGTTAGGAAAAAGCAACTAAAACACTGATAAAAATATATTTCATCAATTATTTTACAACTATCCAGTCTCACTCAATCAAACATCGAGAAACTAGTTATGAAACTTATTGCATTTCACAACTAGAAAGTTAGGAAAAAGCAATTGAACTGATAAAATATATTTCATCAATAATTTTACAACAAAAATGATGACAACATTTTCTTCAGTAATTTCTGACAAAACTGGTGGCAAAATAGAAAAATAAAAAATCATTAAAATTTTTGTTAGCAACAACAATGAAAATTTCATCGACCATTTAAAATGAATTAAAACATGAAAATTTCTCTTATCCCGACCATTTTTCTTTCTTTCTTCTCTTTCAAAACAAAGGCCTCTATCCCCCAGAGTAATTAGCAAATTTAGCCACCCCTTTCATAAATTTGTAAGTGTGGGAAATCTGAATGTTGAATATAATTAGTTGTTTGTAATAAATATTTAAATTAATGGAGTTGAAATTTGCTTAACTAGAAAGCAAATTGGAGAAAATCTAGGTCAAATTGTTTTGTGTTTGTCGGTATGAATGTAAGGAATTGGGTGTTGGGCATTGGATCGAAGTTGTGGAAATCTCAAATCTCTATGTTAAAATCCTAAATTAATAATGTGAATATTAATTATTGGTTTGTGATATATTGGGAATTAAATTGAAATGAAAGGATTTAATGTGATGGCATGAATATTGATTTATGGATTGCAATATTAATTGATATTTATAATGTGTTTGGATATTAATGGGATTTTGGATGTTTAAAGATTCAATGGTTACATCTTAATTGGTTGGTGGTGTGAATATTAATTAATAGTTGTTATGTGTGTATAAATGTAGAATTGGTTACCTTTTGGGTGATTTTGTTTGTGAAAGTAACATGGAAAAGTTGGAAAACTTGATTTAAACTTAGTTTTTTTTTTCCTGTTTTAAACTTAACCAGAGATCATTATAATCTAACAAATTGAATTGAGTCAAACTATATATTTATATATATGTCCCACAAACAATCATCAATTACAATTAAAAATAAATATAAAGGAGAGCCATTTTTTCCGAACCGGTTTCAGTCCATGTTCATAGTAGTCATTCAAAAAGAGATATGGAAGGAACTAAAAACAAAACACTATTTTCCATAGCCCCAAAAATCCATCATCTCCCCACGTAACGGGAGCTGATTAATTGCGTGCGCAGATGGTGCGTTACTTGCATCATCAAACCTCACCCCTTTAGCAGAATCTTCATTTCCTAAATGAGAAGTGACAATCCTATCAAGCATAGCCCATTCATTCAAGCCCTGGTGATCTTCTCTTCCGGCAACCATTTGCTGAGGTGCTTCACAGGTGCACACCTCTAGTCCTGGCTCACAAGCGTGGTACCTCAGACTTTCACTGCCACTCTCGCAATCCCTAGAGCTTGACATTAGCTGCTTAACCATGACCGGTGATTCCTTAGGGAGACCCGAGTAGTCATAACCTAAGGACTTATTAGTTGGCATTAGGGTTTGGGATTGGAAGAGAGAGTATTGATGAGGTGCTGCCATGTGAGGATAGTGAAGCTCTAGCTCAGCCTTGCTTAGTACAAAGGGTTGTTGAATATTTCCATGGTTATGGTTTTGACGGAGGGAGTATTGGCTGTCTCTGTGCATGAAAGTTCGAGATTGATTGGTGCTTGACGAGTGGAGTTGCTGGTCAGATGAGTTCATGCTTGTAGTTCCTCCTTCACCACTGACCTTGAATAGATTCTTCTTTTTGAACACCCTGCATACCACCCAGCCATCTTCCTGCACATGCATACAAAACAAATATCTTAACAAGAAGCCATGCCTTAATCAACATGTCATGAAGTTGATTCACTGAGTTGTAATGCTGAGGTGATCATAGAGAGAGTACTTACACCAAGGTTTCCTTGAGCATCATCGCCATCTTCAAGCCTATACTCATGCATGATCCAGTCAGTCTTCTGTCCATGAGGAGCTCTTCCTCCATAGAAAACAAGTGTTTTCCTCATACCAATCTTCTTGTAGCTGTTCCTGATGCACTTATCCCTCCCTGTTGCCTTCCAAAACCCTGCATTCGTTGCTCTATTGGTTCGTGACCCAGTCGGGTATTTCCTGTCCTTGTGACAGAATAAATACCACTCGTTTTGAGGCGCTGACCCAATTTTACATCGCTCTGCACACACATCCATGCATGACTATATATAGTAAAATCATCAAATTCATCATAGATAGTATAAATCTTTAACTTATACGCACATGTGCTTGATGTAAAATACAATTTTAGAAACTATATATATATATATATATATATATATATATATATATATATATATATATATATATATAGGAACAGATAACCAAATCTACAAGGCATAGCGCATCACATATATAATATTGCAGCCGCAACATCCCCGTGCAGATGACGGACTAATAATCAGATGAGTGGCATATAGAATCATTAATACAATTGAGGATGGATGATGAAAAGCTAATTAAACACCAGAAACTACTTTATATTTTTTAAAATATCTACATAAAAAATAGAAAATAATAACACTCTATGTTGAAATACGGTTTTTTTTTTTTTTTTAGCCTTGGACGTTTTTCTGATTCTCCAACTTCTATCTAGCGGAGAATTTTATGGCGTGGAAAACATTAATTTCCACCTATTTTTTTAATGTTGTTGATGAAAAAATAATTGAAAGGTTATGAACAAGACAATCACTTGCTCATCCCATGTAATATATTACATGAAAATATATTAAAATCGATTAGGGTAAATAAAACTTTTCATCCAAGTTATATATATATATATAAAAAAAAAGAAAAAGCTTAGAAAATTATTTAGACAAAAAATGTTTTTGAACCTTCTTTTCAATTTCCAAAGTGAGAAAACAGTCTTACACATTCACTAAATAAACACATTTTTTATACAAAAGGAAAGAAAGTAGAAAAAAATATTCTCTACAACTAAACGGGTTCTAATGTTTACTTATTTTTACAACTTCTTAGATGAAAATAAAAGTAATGTTTTAATTGGTTGGTATAGTGGATCTCATTGTTTGTAACCGGTTGGTATGAACTAATAATTCCAGGTTTTTACTTATGTAATTCCCATTTAAGTACAAAACTGTCAAGCAAAATAATAATATATATAAAAAAAAGATGAAATTTTACTCCCTGGTGGGATGAATAAAACCTTCATAATGAAAATGGTAATTTTCAAATAATTTTAAGATTGAAGCATTATGAATGAAAACAAAAATCAGCATAAAGAGGGTGGAATTGTTTCAACCAAAACATATCATCTTGAAGAGAGCTTCAATTAAAATCCTTACGTAGTCCCGTGAAATCCATAAACTCAAGTATATGCACACCACACAATGAACTTAGATTATGGTTCAAATAATATTTACCTTGCAACTCCCAAGGCTCCATCTTGTTCAAGTCCACCTCTCTAATGACCTCCATATCAAACTTCTGAAACGAAACCTTCTTTTTCAAGTAGTAATGGAGCAGTTCTTCATCAGTCGGGTGGAACCGGAACCCTGGAGGCACACCACCAGAAGACGTAGCCATCACCATGCAACTAGCACAACAGTTTGGATGATGAGCTGAAAAAAATACCAATCGTTACTTTTAACTAGCAGTTTTATAGATGACACTAACTCTTTAAATGTTAGGGTGTATAAATGTGTAAATAGCAATCATTTTCTTCGGCCTTGGGGCTTAAATACGACGATGATTGTCAACGGGGAACTACTTGTATGGTGATGTGAGAAAAGTTGACGGCCAATTACTACGCCGGCGGGCATGGCTAAAGATATCGTGAAAGGCAAGCATGAGGACTTAGACCATAGCTTATATTTAACCAAGTTTTTTTTTTTTTTGCTGTGGTTTTACTCTAGGATGGTTTCATATCTCCACATGCTTTTGTGGAGCGTGGTCACACCTTTCCTTAATTTTATATGCAGATTTACTACGTACATGCATTGCCAAATTAATGAGGCCATAGTGTTTCTTTTCTGTGAAAAATACAAAGTTAATAATACTGATGAAATCCTAAGATGGAAGGCTTAGGAAGGATTCGGAGTGATAAGGTCATACGTTGTATTTTCCTGACGAACTGAAAGACCATACATCTAGCACTGACATGAACCACTTGTTTTGTCTGAAATTGATATGCTCCGCAAAAGAAATATTACAGGGCCTAGAGAAACTTTCTTAGCATATGTTCGCAAAATGGGCCACTTAATATTAAAATCCCTAGATCTCTCTCTTGGTAAATCCGCTTAATTGATTCTGCTGTCATCTTCCTTAGTTGGATCAAAGGTATGCGGGTAGAAAACCACGGGAACTTGTGTTGCCAGGTATAGATTGTTTTTCTTCCTTTTCATCAAGCACGGTTTCTTCTCCCTTTCCTTCACCCATAATATACTTCAAAATTTACTACATTTACATAACTGAATGATGAACTATATATATTTACACTTAAAATTGGAAAATATAAATAGAACTATTGATAAAATATTACATTACTATTCCCCTTAGTATATATCAACAAAAAATTTATGTCAATATATATCAAGAGAATTATAATTAGAAACAAAAGAACATGTTATTGTTATAGACGGTATTACTGACGAAATAAATTTGTTGGTAATATTTAAGTTATGACATGGGAAGCGACCCTTTCCTTTCTTCTCCCTCATTTCTTCTTCTTCTTTCTTTATTTTTTTCTATAAATAATAGCAACTCTCTCTATTTTATCACAAATGAAACTTTCATCATCACAAATCCAACCACTCCAATATTTAGTCTAATTTCTAAAATTCCCAATAAAAGAAAGTTGCCAAAGAGTATTTTGGGTTGGTTTTTTTGCACTATTTTGAACATAATTTATGCAAAAATTTAGACTTTTGTTTTACCCAATTTCCATCTTATTCTCTTCAATTTAAACTCCACCCCCCCTCCCCTCATAATCTAGAGTTTAGGTTAGATATTTATAGAAAGATATTAAGTACAAATTCATTTGAATTTAGTAAACCTTGCTTAGGAGTGTATATAAATAAGATATAAATAAGATGATGTTGTTGAAATTCTAAAAAACTTATTGAAATTAATCTTTTTGCTCTAAGTGAGGGGAAATAAAATCATAAGGAAAAATAATTGATCCTTAATAATAACAATAAATTTCTTATTGGTTATATGCTTAGTATTTCAACAAGTATCTTAAATTGGTTTTGCTTAAGTATATTTTCAATATATGTTTAGCATTAATTTTTTTCAGCCCATTGTTTTGTTCAATTCAACCCATAAATGATAAAACTTGATAAGTGTTTTTCTAGAAGAGTTTTCTCTAAACCTAAATAATTTAAAGATATATAATTTAAAGTCAAAACATTCAATTTAATTCATATTCCATGAAGGCTAATCAAAGCTGATAGTATTAGAGATTTTATCAGTTTTTGTTCCTAAGAATCTCTATAAAAGGGAGCTGAAAACGAGTGTTTCATGTTGATTTTTCTGCATTGTTTTGGATAGAATTTCTGTAAAAACTTACACTCTTATTTTACCCAATTTTCCACCTTGTTGTCTTCAATGTTAAGCTCCATTTTTTATTTTTTTTCATAATCTTGAGCTTATATTCGATCTTTGTAAAGATATTAAGTACAAATTTCTTTGAATTTGTTGGACCTTGCTTATGAGTACATTAATAAGATAATGGTGTTGGAATCTTGTGAGATTTATTGAAATTAGTTTTTTTGGACCAAATAAAAAGTAATAAAATTTTAAGGATAAAGACATTTGAAAATAACAACAAAATTGAGGTAGTTTCATTCTCTTATATGTAATTTCATGTATGATTAGTATACAACTGGGATTGTATTTTAATTTTTATACAAGTTTGTTTATATATATATATATATATATATTTGTTTAGTAAGCATGATAGATTTTTGTTATATTGAATAATTATAAACTAAACACATATACTCTTGTCTAATTCGTCTCCTGGTAATTTTGAACAAGATATATAACATTATAACACACCACCATGATTATTTATTAATTTATTAATACGCTTATATCATATCAAATACTGAAATTATCGTAATGATTTTGTATTAACAATTTAATTAAAATGTAAATGCATCCATTGATCAAATATACAATACTTCTCAAGAATGAACAAGCACATAGACAGCTATTGTTTAGCATTACATTCCACGCGCTAAGCGTATAGGTGGCACTTGGCTTCCTGCATGCTACCTGGTTTTCTAGTTGAATGGAATTAATTAAAGCAAAAATGATCCCGAGAAAATAATAAAATGATAAATTATGGGATATTTGATTGTTATCAAAGCAAAGGATTGGGGAAACAGCTACTAAACCTTCTTGGAATTCTCGCGTTTTGATTGGACGGCCAAGAATTTTGAGTCATGACTAGTTTTATATACTACATTATTAGCATTCTTATGCGAACTTTGAGTTTATATAGTCCAGATTAACAACAACAGTTGGAGACGCAGTCGCCATAGCTTCGGCTTGCACATGCGGGTACGACTTTAAGGGCTCCAGATTAATTTACTTGATTGAATTGCACGCTTTCCTTCTGTTTTTTGGGATTTATTGTCCTTGATCTGGGGACTGCAACACCGTGGCAAGATGTTCAAAGGATTTTAAACACTAAAGCTTGAGCAGATCATATGTACATATGTATCTGTCTTATTTTGGTGGAAATTTAAAAGGTTTGGACCAATCAAAAGTAGCTCTGCGCATTCCCACGAAATATATATATATATATATATATATATATATATCGCATTCTGGAATTTCAGCTCTGAAAGAACCGATCATGTTCAGGCCCTGTATCAACAGTTTCTACATATACTTCCTCATGCATAGCATAGCATGGCATGTCAAACAATTCCTTGTTGCCCTAGCTAATTAATTTGATATATTCACACAGATTATTCTGAAAGCTGTAATTGAAGAAGTTAACTTTGCTGTGAACTTCAAATCAGCTAGCTTGGGCAGAAAAGATGTGCTCACACATTAATTAATATTGTTTGGACACTTGTGATCTTGACAAAGACTACAGGTAATGCATTGTTTACACAGAAGAAAGCCTAGAAAACTGAAGCCATTGTTAATTCAAGGGTCAACCCCCCACGTCCCCTTTTTCTTGGAACTCCTCCATTGCAAATGAGCAAGAACTAGCTAGCTAATAGTAATTTAATGCATGCAGTTAAGAGTATAGTGATCTAAGTTTTGCTAGTATTTTCCTGGTTTTGAGTTTTAACTGACTTACAAAGCAATCTCGCTAGTTTCATGTATGGTTCAATCCCAGACGTTAACAAGCTATAATAAAGAACATCTGATCTCTTGCGTTGAGCAGTCGATGCATGAGAAGCAGGGCATCGTGCGACATTTGTTATTTGGGACTAATTCCGATATTTCTAGGACGGTAAAATCATTCAGAAAGGTTGCGGTAGCTTATGTTTGTTAACTGCAGGATCAAGAAGAGTACTGTCGTTAACTTCCACAAGAAAGAATACAATTAAGCTACGTACTGCAAGAGTAAAACAGCTGCAAAACTGTCTGCTTTGGGAATCGGATACATGAGACTGCACTGGAGCTGGAAGCACTTTCATCTGGGTTCGTACATGTAGCTTTATCTTAACGAAGAACGTTGTAAAACTTTTTTTTTTTTTATTAATGTGAATGTTCAGATTGTCTTATGTGTATTTTAATTAATTTTATCTATCCGAAGTTAACCACCGTAAATATAGTGATCAAAACAGGCATGAAGGCTGCTACTCTACGTGGAGTTGTGTCAACCCATTTCAATTTTATTTTTTTAAAAAAAGAAAAGTATAGCCCTAGGCCCAAAAGCAAATAAAGGAAACATTCAGCACACAAGAGAACAAATAAACATTTTAAACTCAAATAAATAATATATATGCACACACAAATATTCAAGTAGCATTTATAAATTAGTGTTAAAAAATATTTATAAATCCTTACATTTATTAATTTAAACATAGCAATTGATTGGAAAGTGTTAGAGAATAATATAAATCATATCCTGGGACCTTACCTAACAGCTTAAGCTATTGGGTTGAGATGGTTCTTTGACATGGTATCAGAGCCTTGATGACCAAGTGGTCACGAGTTCAAATCTCACCATCCCCATTTATTTGATAAAAATTAAGCACAAGGTAATATGGGCATGTGCAAGTTTCAAGCCCAAAGAGCTTTCACTTGAGGGGATGTGTTAGAGAATAATATAAATCATATCCTGAGACCTTACCTAACAGCTTAAGTTATTGGGTTGAGATGGTTTCATATTAGAGATCAAAACATATCTAAGCTTCATGGAAACATAACTTTTAAATAATAAAATTAAAAAAATAATGTTAAGTTACCTAATTATAAACATCAAAGTGAAAAAAAAACAGTAAATGAATAGTTTTTTTAGTCGGTGAATAATGATTTTTGAAAAGTAAAAGGGGGATTTTTATGTTTGGCAATGTGGTAATGATTGTTTTTTAAATAACTTTTCCTGTCGAAATACATGTTATTGATTTTTTTTTTAAAAAAAAATTAATTTTAATATTAACACATTAAAATAATTCAAAACATATAAATTATATTAAATTTTAATAAAAAAATTAAAATTTTTAAAAATATAATTTATAGTTCAAGCTAGACTAGGCAACCTACTTGGCGTTAGCGCAACCTAGTTAGAAGGCGGTCAAGGCGAGCCGCCCAGGTAGCTTGAGTGCTTCACCTTACTATTTATAGTATCTTAAAATAATTCGCGTATCAATTGAAATGACCTTAGGGATGGATCCTTAGTTATTGCCCTTAAAGTAAAAAAAATAAAATTGTAACACCATATTCCATCCTTCAAAGGTTATTAACTAAAAAAAATAAAATTATGTGGGTTTTTAACTGTAACCCAATATATAGTTAAATACATCTTGAGTTATAATTAAATTATTATTTCACCCTCTACCTTTTTATGTTTGAAGCTTTGCTTAAAGGTAGAATAGTGATTTTCAAGTTTGTTACAATTCAATAACTATTTTATTCTTTATTTTTTTTATTTTTAAAGCTTTGCTTGAGGTTATAAAATCTTTTTTATTTTTTATTACATAGTAAAAATATTTTTTTATTTCTAGAATGAATAAAATTTAAAATTATTGACCAATAAATTTATTAACTTTTCACAAACTTTTTAATAGCCTCCAGGATCAAAAAAATTAATGGCTTGCTAGATATATGCTTTTTTGGTTTTATATAGGCCATGTCCAAATATAAATATAAATTTAACATGTTGGCCACAAGGCTCACATGCCCAACTTGTTTTAAGGCCCACTTGCCTAACTTATTTTAAGTTTTTTATTTAATTTTTTTAAATAAAAATTTGATTTCTTTAAATTTAATTAATATAAAATATCTTACATATATTATTTTTTTTAAAAAAAATTGATAATAGATTTTAGATATTTTTTTTATTAAATATCATTCTTTTTTTTTTCATTTTTTAGAAGAATATTATAGTAGTCTTTTAATAACATTAGCAATAATTTCTTTTTTACAACCCATCATGATCTTCTTTTTTAATTTTATTTGTTTTTTTTATCATATTGTTAAATAAAAAATAAATATGATAAAAGTAATGGTTTCAACAAAAGTGTAATTGTTAAACCTAGTTGAGTTCATGACTTGGATCGTAGGTTTAAGGGATTAACTCGATACCAATTCTAGTATTGTCGTCTTAATATTTTTTTAAAATAATTTCATCTTAAGATTTTTTTAAGTCAAACTAGTTTTTACCCGTTGTCTTTAGATTTGTCAAGTTAATCAGGTCATATCATGTCAATCTCAAAAAAAATAATTTGAAACTCAGGTTAGGTAAGGAGTCAAATCAGGAGATTTCAAGATTGTCCAACTGGAACAAGTATAATGACATTGCCAAAGATTTCCCCATAACAACACACGAGTGTTGTAGTATTTTTATGTTTTTAAATACAATCACATAAAAAATATTAGGATGCTATTTTTTAAGTAAAACATGGTTTTGGAGTAATGATATAATGTTGTCTAAAAAATAAATATTATGGTAAAAAAAATTCAAAAAATATTTAGTTAGAGATACATATTTTATATCCTTATTTTAAATCACAAAGATTCTTTTTTTAGGACATGTCTTCTGATTGCTTTGCTTTTTATTAAATAAATAACATTGAACACAATTTTAGTTTTTTTTCCGTAGAAATTAAAGATAGTAATAAGAAAAATAAGACTTATACTAGCAAGGTAATCTATTTCAATAGAATTTAAATTATTACTCTTCATATATATATATATATATATAAAAGCTAGTGCCATATAATTAAGTGAAATAAATTAAAGGGCTCCACACAATATAAGAACAAATATCTTATTTTGTGTTTTTTTCTCAACTTCACAACTTAATATTTAGGTAGAGTTAACAATTTTTAACATTTATTAATGCATATAATCCTTAATTTATTTTATTTAATATGCACATTAAATTTTAAGTTCAAAATTAATAATCATTGTTGTTACCTATTTTTTACCACACATAAAAAAATTAAAAAATACAAGAGGAAATACATTAAAAAAGTAAAAAATAATGCCCAAGATTGGTGGTGGACCAAGATGACAAGTGAAAAACTTTGAGAACTAAATTATATAAGATTGATAAAATTAGCAACTCAATTCTGACTGACAAAAGACCCCACTGGTAAAAATATATTTTATCTAGGTAATGAAATATAAGTTTGGATGGGTAAGAACTCAATGAGAATTTTGAAAGGCTTAATTAATTTTATCGAGAACTTAATTACAAGAAAAATCAATTTTTGAAATCAATTTAGGTGTTAACTGGAAGAAACTGAAGTTTAGAAATTTAAATTGGACTTTGGAAGGTTGAATTGGTTAAATCAGGGGTTTAATTGGTTAAATCAGGGGTTTAATTGTAAAAATATTAAAGTTTGAAGGCCATTTAAGGACTTAATTGCAGATTCCCCAAACCAAGGACCAACATGTAAGTGGTGAGCAATTTCAGGGGTAGAAATTGGTGAAATTAGGGGTCAAATTGAAAGAAATTGAAATTTTAATTGCTAATTAATGATGAAATTGAACAAGTTGAAAACTAAAGACTCATTTGTAAAAGGCATTAAACATTGACTGATCCTGATATTTGAATATAAAAGTTTTGCAATTTCATGCAATTAAAATTTGTGAGATAATTATGAGAACAATTAAAAGGAATTGGAAGATCATAAACCAAATTGAAATTGGCAAAATTTCAAATAAAACAAACCCCTAATTTCTAGGGTTTAACCTACATGATGTGTCATTCACCCATGATTCATCTCCTTCTTTGACAATTTTGGTTGGTTAAGTAGGCATATTCAGGTGAATGAATGTATCATTTCCGACCACTTTAGAATATTTAACCATCACCATTTAACTGGAAAACAGCCCTTCAACAACCTTATACTCATGAAATTAGATATTTACACCATAATATTTCATAGAAATCTTAAAGATCTTCTCCTCGATCAGCTTTCCTTATATTTTCAAATTGTTAACTGATCGAGATGGCACCTTTGAATGAATGAATGTGAAGTTACAGACCTCAAAATTGAGCAATGTTAAATTCAAATAAAAGGTGTGCACCTCTTTTACCAACTTCAGGTGGTCTCAGGCAATGTTAAAATCTAAGTTGCTTCGACAAGGCCTCGAAAGTAGTTAACCCAATCTTTTTTTGGACTCTAAATTTGGCAAAACCACTACAATTCCCAAAACCAAAACCACCACTATAAAATTAGCCTAATATAGAGCTTGCAGCTGGTTATTTTTGTCCAAAACCCTTCCATTCTGTTCATTGGGCCAATATTGATCAATCGTGATTAATCTTTGATTGAATCTAACAAAAAAAAACCTAGCAAAACCCTATAAATAACCCCTTAAAATCAGAGCCAATAAGGAGGAAAAATAGGAGAGAAAAAGAGGAGAGAAACATTTATAAAATACCCTAGTTGTGAGGGTTTACAAGCCTAACATAAGGGTTGATTTAGTTTTGAAAGGGCACTAAGTTTGTGGAAGCAAAACTTTACAAAGAAGAGTAAAGAAGGAAGTATAACTTCTAGGATTTCAAAGATATATTTTCTAACCTAAAAGTGGAGTTTATATGGCTTACTTGAGGATATTTTGGTTGTCATTTGGTCTGTATTTTATGTTTTGTAAATAGGATGATGCTTAAAGAGCAAGGGTTGTGCTTTTTTTTTGTGATTTTAATTCTATGTTTTAATGTTTGTTTTTAGGGTGTGTTTGATGTTTATAATGTGATAAAGGCTTTCTAGTTAGGTTAGTTGAAAAAATAATGTTTGTTTGTTTGTTTTGTTTGATTAATGCATTGTAAAGCAATATTGTTAATCGGGTTTACAAGGCTTATTCATGACAATATGTTTAGGACTCTAATTTTAAATCCAAATTGCATAGATATGTAGGTTAGATAAGATTTAGCAATTTTAGAAATTGAAACTTTTATACAAGTTATTGATAATTTAATGTTATTTGTTAGTTCTTTAGATTTAATTATACTTGGTATTGGTAATATTGTTTATAAGGACCAAAAGCAGTGTGTGTAGAGGTCTGCAAGGCTAAATCTAGGTTTTGGCAATAGTTCTTCAATTTCTAGATATTCTTCAAATTCTAGGTTCATGTTCTTCGTATAAACTTTGCCATAGCCTCTTGTTTTGGAGTTATTTTGGGTTAATTATTAGCACAAAGATGTTACCTTATCATGTTTAGCAAATAATTCAGGATTAAAACGCATCAATAACACGTATTCATACATTTAAATTCTAGGGTTTTTTTCAATTGCTCAAACAAATTTTGATCAAAATCATGGTTTTTTAGTTTTAATTGAAGAAAATGAATGCTTGGTTTTTGATCTACGCATGATTACGGACAAAACATTGCCCTTGATTATATGAAAACTTGTCTGGTTTATGATTTGTGTATGTTGGGTTTTGGTTTGAATGTTTATCGTGTTTTTCATGTTCTTGGTGTTTAATCTATATTTGTCAAAAAAAATTATGTTTTTATGTATTTTAGTTTTGATTTGTTTTTGGTTTAATTGTTTGTTTTGTTTTAGTTTCGAGTTAAATCATGGTTTTCGGTTCGGTTCAAGGTTGAACCAGTATTTTCGAGTCAACCTGATTGGTTTTGTTTGGGTCAGGTACTAAGGCTTTGTTTGATTGATTACTTTTTTTTGTTGAGGAATTGTTGGCCTAAGGGGTCCTTTGACAAACATATCTTTAAGTCTATTTTGGCAGTTTTGTTTTGAATAAAAATAGTTTTTTCCATACATGCACCAAATAAATTCCTAACAATTTTTTAAAAAAATTTCAAGGACTAATTTAAAATTATTTGTGGGCCCCTCACATATTTTTCAAACAATTGTATTTAATATTGATGTTGTAAACTTACACTGTAAGATGTTGACCTAGTATTAAAATACCCGTGTTTTGTCAAAATAAAAATAAAAATTATGACAAAGATTTCTCATTTCAAAAATATATTTTATTTGGTGTGCATTCAACCAAGTCTCTTAAAAGAAAAAAAAATAATCATATTTTGCTTAAAAAAATATATAAATATATGGTATGATTTAACATTTTTTATATAAAAAAAATTCAAAAAATATCTTTGCATGTATTTTTGGATTTAATAACCAGTAGATTGAATCCATGAGAACTTGACCAATATTTCAATAACCCCTAAAAATTTTAATTCATGAGAATTAATAGTTAACATTGTGATATAAATGTTTAATCTACAAGTAGGTTGACATTTAAACACTAGAAGTTGACTTGAAAATTTTCAAAATTATTTTGGGTATTCGCCAGTTTTAATTATGAGTATTTTTCATCACAACATACAATTTGTGAAAAACTCTTTTGCCTTTCAGGATAAGTAAACCCTGTCAGGGCACCTACATGAATTCTTTCCATAAAAATTTATTTGGGCATGCATGCTTATAATAAGTTTTAAATGTCAGATTTATTTATATGAATAAATCTTTATTCTAAATCTTAAATGGACCATTGATTAGAAACTCGTCAATAATTTTTAAGCTACATCTAGACTAATTAATACAATTTACCTCATGTAAAACGTGTTAAAAGTGCTAATATATTTTCTAATCACAAGCCAGTTTTTTTACCTTAAAATTTCATATAAAACTAAATCACTCAAGTTTCCTAATAATTAACTAATATACTAAACCGTGTGGGGAATTTACTGTTCCCCCACACACAAAACACTGTGGATTACAACAGTAATCCACAGTGATTCTTCTCCCTTTTCTTTTTTTTTTTTATAGCTTTTCCTTTTTTTTTCTTTTTTCTTTTTCGTTTTTTTTCAAATTGTTTTTTCAACTTTCTTATTTTTTCTTTTTTTTTCATTTTTTTTCTAAAATTATTTTTGTTGATTTTACCTTTAAAAATTTTTGCTTTGTAATTTTTTTCTTTAAAATACTATGGATTGCTATGATGTTTTTCCACTTAGTTTTTCTATTTTATTTCTTTATTTTTTAAAATTGTATTTGTACATTTTTTTTAATATTGAGCTGATTAAGAATTTAGCTTTATAATTTTTTTCTTTAAAATACTGTGAATTGTTGCAGTGTTTTTCCATGTGATTTTTTTATGATTTTTTTTTAAATTATCTTTGTCGATTTTTTTTAAATATTGAGTTGGTTAAGAATTATAATTACAATAAAACTAAATCATATGAGGAAAGCGTTGTAGTTTTTCTCACAAAACACTGTGGATTGCTACAATATTTCTCTAAATGGTTTTTTATTTTATTTTATTTGGGAAAAGCGTTATAGTTTTCCTCACAAAACATTGTCAATTGCTGCAACGTTTTTTCTCATGGGTTTTTTTCCTTCCAAAATTATCTTTGTTGGTTTTTTTAAAATATTAAGTTGGTAGAGAATTTAGCTTTGTAATTTTTTTTTCTTTTTATTAACTGAAAAGCTAAATCATGTGGCGAAAACACTTTATCTTTTCTCACAAAACATTGTAAATTACTACAAATCATTTTGTTCAGTCTCTAAGTTTTGGATCACCAACACAATTTTTTTTTTCATCATGAAATATTTGCTCCATCATACCTTTAATTTTTATTACTTATCTAGCACTGATTCACAATTATAACACTATCAAATACATGTATTTTCTAGTGGCAAGATAATTTTTTACATTGCATGTCATCTTGTCTTTAACTAAACAATTATCTTGCCACTAGAAAATACATCACTGACGCCTGCGTATTCTTATTTTTGCAATGTAAAAAAAAAAAAAACTTTTGTTTCGACCCAAAGCGTTGTATGGGTTTAACTAATACATATCTACATCAATAGAAGTTGTAACTCAAATAATAAAAGGAGCTTAATTGTACATGTACTCAATTCTGTGGGCCAGGACTAGAATAAGGATTTCAAAATCTCATTATACTTCACAGTGATTTAAACAACTTTACGATAGAAGGCAATGGCGGACTATTTGATTCAAATGTTAAGGAGAGAGACAAAAGTGAAAAGAAAAGAGATCCCACAAAACCGAAAGCAGATGACGTATTGAAACCAAACTAAGCAAGTATATATTGCCGACAAGAGTCCTTAAATAGGTGTTCCATGTTCGTACAAAATCGTTTTTCAAACTCAAAATGTCAATAATCAAGAATAATGTCAGTACTGGAAGCTCATTGTGGCAACCCCAGCATGGCATTGCTTCCACGAATGAGCTGCAAGGATGGAGAACAGTTGCATCAAGGCTTGCTTTTGATAGTCAATTGAGAAAGATGGAGGAAAATCAATGCGCAAATGAAGATGGTTGCTACAGGAAATCTCTATTCAGTACTGACATATCTGTGAGAAATCCGGCAGCTAAAATGAAACAATACCCTTTTGATAGACAGCAGGAACAGCTTGGTAATTCCAAGTGGTACAGCTACAAGACACTTCCCCCAGCTGAACTGCTGCCAAGAAATGAAGTCATGGGAGGTTACATCTTCGTGTGCAACAACGAGACTATGCAAGAGGACCTCCGGCGCCAGCTCTTCGGTAATCTCTCACAATCTTTCTGTTTAACAGAACTCCTCCTTCGATCTTTACTTTATAGTATGCAACTACTGCAAACATGTTTTTGAAGCTATGGCGAGTCGGATGGTCTTAAGAAATGAATATAACGATGGACTTCCAATCCTTTCTGCAGGGCTTCCGCACAAGTACAGGGACTCTGTCAGGGCCATAACACCAGGCTTGCCCCTTTTCCTTTATAACTACACATGCCATCAGCTGCATGGAGTGTTCCAGGTAAGCCTCGACACAACGACAAATCCTTCACCCATATAGTCTTGCAAAAGATCTTACAGCTGCAATGTCTTTTTTCCCTTTCGGTGCATATGTATCTCTTCAATTATGAAGGCTGTGAGTTTCGGCGGGTCAAACATAGAACCAACTGCTTGGGAAGACAAGAAGTGTAAAGGGGAATCAAGATTTCCAGCTCAGGTAAAATTGTAGGAGTTGCAATGAGTGCTCTGAACAATCTACGCTGAAAGTGTTTATTCATTTCAGGTTAGAATTGGATTCAAGAAGAAATGCAAGCCATTGGAAGAGGATGCTTTCAGACCAATTTTATACCACTACGATGGCCCCAAGTTCCGATTACAACTCTCTGTGCCAGAGGTATATCTCTTTATACCTGTTTGGAATTGTAGTAATAATTACAGTTTGAAATAATTTTTATTTAAAAATATTTTAAAATAATATTTTTTTAATTTTTTAAAATAACACATCATTTCTAAACAAGCTCTTTTAACCACGGCAATTTTCTGGGTGTGCTGAGACTTTCTATGTTGGTTCTGCTGCAGGCGCTTGCATTGCTAGACTTGTTCAATCAGAAGGAGCTTTAACATGCTTCCTTGAATATCAAGATTCAAGCAAGCCAGTTCATATCAATTGTTTGGATAACTGCTGCCCCAGCTGGATTTATGTCAATGTTATTCAAGAAATTTCGACTAATTTGTAATTTCGAAGACACATTTTATTTTGTAACCACAAAAAGTCTTCCATTTCATGCAAATACACGATGATCATGAAAAATTGGCATTTTTTTGTGCGGTGATTGACGTAATTGACATAGATATTCGGGTCAGTTTGTGTGTACCTCGACTAATCCCATGACTCCTAAAGTTAACGACCATATAAGTTTCCAATAACCTTAAGATTTGTGAGACTTAAACTGGTGACTTCTAAAAAGCAAACCTAGAATATGATCAGTTAAGGTACATCTCTCAAGATTAAAATTAACATTTCTTGTGATAAGTGATGGTGAATCTAAATCACTAGTCACACTCATATTGAGTTTTGTTTTTTTTTTTTGAAATTATTTTTTAATATTAAATTGTTTTGATAATTATATTTTATAATTTTTTTATGTTACGAATATTGGTTTCAACCTTTTAAATTAGATCTTTTAAAAATAAAGTTTAATAATTTTTAAAAATTTTATTTTTGTAAAATTATTTTAATTTCATTCCTTAGTCACAGTTTAACAAGTTACACAAAGATTTCATGCCAATGGGAATGATACTCACTGGGGTTCGAAGACAACATTTTATGTATTTCCCTCATTGAAATTGAGCATTGTAAAATAAGAAACTGTGTACTTCTCAATAAATAGAATAAAACAAAACTGCTGGGCCGAAAAAGAAAGCAGGGCTTAAAATGACCCATTTTTCGAAAGTCCAGCCCACTTTCAACCATAGTCATGATCCATTAATGATTTTATTTTTAAAAATATATTAAAATAATAATATTTAATTTTTTCTTATTTTTAAAATTAGAACATTAAAATAGTATAAAACTTGAGTGGACAGTATTAACCCTGAAATTAAACCGGGTCGAACTCCGATTGCTTTCAACGGCTTCCTTAACAAATCAAATCACGTGATGAACCTAACGGTCTTCTCTCCTTTTGTTTTCCGACCTTGGCTTACCGTACTGCTGCTCTCAACAGTCTCTCTCTCTCGGATTAGTAGTTAGATAATTGCTATGGGTTTCCATATAAACCCCTGCTCTCTTTTACTACCTTTTTACTTTTGTTTCTTTCACACTTCTCCCCTCTGCAAGAAAAAAATCGTTTTAGAGGGAAAAAGATATAAAAAAGAAAAGTCTTCCTAGTTTTGAGAGAAGAAGAAGAGGAAAGATCGCCCATGAACTATGATCATCGCCTTTGTTTCTGAAAGGAGCGGTAGTGTTTGAAAGTTGATCCAATGGACACTGCAGCGAGTCAATCATCGTCATCGTCAATTATGTTTTATGATTTTCTTGATAAAATGCGAAATCCTGCTGCTCTCAATCTAGTCAAATCCATTAAAAGGTTTTTTTTTTAATTTTCATATTTAGTTGAATTAAATTGCTAGTGTTTATTGTTGTTTATTGATATGTGAATTTTATCGTTGTAAAATAAAATTTGCAAAAATTATTTTGAATAGAATCGAAATTAATTTTTGATTAGTTATTGTTGGTTAGTTTTTGTATTTTAACCGAATTGGGTTTTGGTTGTGTTCTATTGTTAATTGTAGAGGAAAAATTATTCAGCAATTTATGGTGAATTTAGTGTTTTTTTAATTTAAAAAATCTTTTAATTCTTTTATGTTTTTCTATATCTTGTGCTGTATCTGGTTGCTGCAAATTTGAATTAAAAGGTAGCGGATTTTTTTTATAATGTGATTTTCTTCTTGAAAGATTTTTCAATTTTGTTTTTTTTTTAAAAAGTTGCGTGTATTTAATATTTTTTGTAAGGAATTTGTTATTTGGAAGTGCTCGAGATGCTATAAATTTTGATGAAGAAAATTAAATATGTTTCAGCTTCATTGTATCATTCCAATTTTCTTCCGCCAACCCTGAAAATGATAGCAAAAGGGTACAAGAGTTTTTCTCAACAATGGAAGCAGCTATCATGGAACATCCATTATGGGCTGGTGCCACTGATGATGAATTTGATTGCTCAATGGAGGTAGTTATTGAATTATTTCTCTTACAATTCCTACGCATATGTTATATCATATACTCCTGTCATTAGGATGTATCAGTTTCCAAAGTATTGGAATGCTGTCCATAATTATTTTACTTTTAGCGTTTGTGTCTTCTGTCAATCTTTATAGCTTTGTGTTGCTCTCAACATGATATGTTAACATATTGTTTTATTTTGATTTCAAATTGCACGCAACTTTTTTCGTTTCTTTGTCATCGCTTTCTTATAACACAGGGACTGGAGAAATACATCATGACGAAATTGTTCTCCCGAACATTTGCTATTTCTCCCGAGGATGTGAAGACTGACCAAGAGATCTCTGAGAAGATACACTTGTTGCAATCCTTTTTACGGCCTGAGCATTTGGATATTCCTCCATTTCTTCAGAATGAAGCTTCATGGCTGGTATGTGTGCTAGCCTACTTTCACACTTAGGAAATGTTATTGCATTTATATCAATGCAAAACTGCTTGATTTAGTTCCATTAACTGTCTTTAATCTGATACCTATAGCACAGTTTGATGTCATCAACTAAGAAGCATGTTGCCTGATGATACATCTGTGGCCATGCTACAATTATCATTTTATATTCTTCTTCCTCAACCTGAGTTACTACTCTTGATCTGAACTTTGCATTTTACTAGCTTCCATATAAAAACATAAATTCAAATCATTTTCTCCAAAGTCCACATTCAACTTGCCACTTTTCCTAAAGCACCGTTAAGGATAATTTACTAGTATTGGATGATATTTCTACACTTCCATGTCTCATTTCATCACCGGGGGGGGGGGGGGGGGGGTGTCTTCTTTGTGCAAAATATTATATCTTCAGTCTCACAGAAAATCTCCTTTGGATAACTTGCTACATTTAATGATATTGTTTCTTTTATATAATATTGTTGCATTTGGTAAAGAGCAAACAAATTATGCTGAGGAATGAATAACTATACATTGCCTTGGTTAGTGGGAGAGATTAAAGAGTTTGTTGGCATTTCATTAGATCTCACTGTATTAAAATGGAATGGTTGATTAGGCAATTTGATGATTGAGCATAACAACTCTAAATCTTTGTTTTTATCTAGTAGAAATTATTGAGAGAAAAAAAGAGAATACAAAATGAAGGAGCAGTACTATTAGAACATATAGTGTGGAAGTGATCTTATGAAAGTGAAATTGAAATAGAGAACTGGATATATAACTTCTATGACAAGTCAAGTAGTTTTTGTTGGGTAATTGCTGCTGTAATAGAATTTTTTTCCTAACAAGTCCAGGTTGAATGTATTGTTTTGAGAGTTTCTCTCCATCTTGGAAGTTTCAAAATTGTTAATTATTATGAGTGCAAAGTCCACAATTGATTTGTTAATGTAAATGTACTGTTTTGTACCTCTAATGTTGATCCCTATCCTTTTTCCCCTTGTTCCATCAATGGTGATACATACTCCTCTTAAATCATTACAATTTTATTCCTTCTTTCCCCAGCTTGCAGAAAAGGAATTGCAGAAGATCAATGCTTTCAGAGCTCCTCGTGAGAAGCTTCACTGTATTATGAGCTGCTGCAGGATCATCAACAATTTACTGCTCAATGCATCAATGTCAGAAAATCATGTACTGGGAGGGGCTGATGACTTTCTTCCTGTTCTTATATATGTCACAATCAAGGCAAGATCTCCTTGGTAATAAGCAACTCTTCCTACCATTGTTTGCCTATTTTGGACTATTGTTTCTGTAGTTTGATGCATCAATAGAAAATTGGATGACTAAAATCATACCACATTTATTGTTTGATTGTCATTCTATTTTTTTCCATGTCTTAACTGTCTATCTTGTGACATTTGCACATGCTTCTATACCAGAGAACATGGACATAGTTGGTAATAACTTATGATTTCACATAAAGATGCATGGTTTGATATCTTTTCTTGCCTACGTTGATGCACATGATAAGTAGTATACTTAACAATGCACTTTGTGTTGAATTCTGCTTAATCTGGTCTGTTTATGTGGTCTTGATTAACTTTTTTTCATAAAATATAAAAGCTTTTTAAATTATCTTTATTGTGGAGGGGACACCAAACCCACACCGCAGATTACACGAGTATATAAACGGAGACGACATAGGATAGCCTAGCCTCTTTGGTTGAGAGATTGAGTCCATTTGGATCTATTTCATTGTTTATTTTATTTATTTGAGTTATTTATGTTAAACAGTTTTAGTTGTGAAAATGTTATGAAATTGTGATTTTGCAGAATTTAGTTATATTTTGTAGTTTATATTTTATGATGTAAACACATGTATACTAATGTCTAATGATAATAAAAATGATTTGCTTATATACTAGCATCTATATATGAGTTTAACACATAAAACCACGAATAATTTCTTATTCATAATCGTCTTTCGTACAGCATTGGCATGTGTTCAAATTCTTCTACACTAGCCAGAAAAGAAATGTGGCATTGATTTAAATACATGTATATCAAAGATACTTTATCTTAATGAGTCGCTTATATACTGACATCAGTGAGCTTAACAGATAAAGCCATGAATAATATCTGATTCATAATCATCTTTAGTACTCTTGTGTTTGCATGGGTTCAAATTCTTCAACACTAGCCATAAAAGCAATGTGGTGTTTGTCTATTCCAAGATTGTTTTGTAGTTATAAAACAGAATGATGTAAAGGAATTTTTTCAAAGTATCAACCTGGAGTTTGAAGCATAGTTTGAGGCAGCAGCCTGTATTTTCAGATGTCAAATGTCCTTCAAAGGCCCTAGCTTCTATATAGGTAGTTATGTCAAATAGGTCCTATTCTATCAGGATAAACTATTATTAGAAAGTGATTAGTCGAAATATTTTCTATTTACTTCCTGAAATGCAATGAAGCATTTTGAATCGTGTTTCTCAATTAGCCTTCTGTTACAACATTAGTACTTAAGCATCCTGTTACATTTTTTTTCTGCCAGCTTTTGATGTGCTTAGTTAAGATAGGGGTTTATTTGGAAGTTAGGTAAATCCAGGTGGGAAAATATCTGTGAAAGTACAGAAACTTATTTAGTCATCTAAGGAGCTGGTGGTGATTTGTGTAAATTATCCCGTTAGTGTCCCACTACTGTGGTGCCCAAGATTTTGGAATTAACTAGATTCAATAAGTGTTGAATGGTTTTTATATCGAATTCTTGAAGTGCTGTGTCATTGAGCATGAAACACTATTAATCCTTTTTGCTGGTTGATTTTGAAAGAGCTTCAAATATATAATTGGTTTGCAACTGGTGTTATCTCATTAAGAGTAGGCATTGTCATTCTTATTTCTGTGAGGCCTTGAGAGTTTTGAGGTGATCGTGCACATATAAACCAAGTATATAGTGAATATTAAGGGTTCTCTCTGATCTGTTTGTGCACTTTTCTGCATGTGAATCCCTATATCTTCATTTCTCCTCTTTTTCTTTCTTTTTTATCAAATTATTGGATTTGGTTGACTGTACACTTCTGTTGCAAGGATGCTCAAATGGTAATATATGCCAGTTTCTTGTTATCTCTGTTCTTTCCTATTACTAAGTTCTTCCTTTTGTCATCAGTTTTGTCTTTGTTTGTGCATGCTGGAGGAAGATTTGTTTTAGGTTATATTTTACTTGCATTATCTTGCAGATTATAGGACTAATTGGTTCTTTCAACAGGCCAATCCTCCTCAGTTGCATTCAAACCTCAAATACATCCAATTGTACAGGAGGCAAGAAAAAATGGTATCTGAACCAGCTTATTATTTCACGAATCTTGTCTCAGCCAAGTCCTTTATTGGCCAGTTAGATGCCAAATCTCTTTCTATGGATGAAATTGAATTTGAAGAGAGCATGCAAGCAGCTAAGTTGGACAGCAAGGTATCTCAAGTAGAAGCTTCACAGGCACAGACAGATCCTATTTTTTCTACAAGAATGCATGGCATGAAAACAAATATAGATGGTAAGATTGAAAACTGCCAAATTGTTGCTTTCGTGTGTAGATTTTTTAGTCTATGCTATTTTCTGATGGTCAAACAGTTATTGCATTGGTTTTGACTTGCAATTATATACTAACCAGTTTCATATTTTCTTGCAATGAAGTCTTTTTTATTTGGGGTTAAGGGACTAATGCAACCTTCCATCTGATTTGATCTAATTCATCTTTTATTGCATCAGGCAGATCAAATTATCCATATATGGAAGCTGAGCCTGGTGAACTGACTGTTGAAGACGTGGAAAGATTGCTGAGTCTGTACAAAGATGTGGTTACAAAGTACTCTAGCCTCTGCAGGGCTGTTAGGCATCCCTCTGCAACCAGAACAGAACCATCCCTTCCTGTTCCTAAAGGGAGAGATGACATTTTATTGCAACTTGAGGGACAAGCACAAATGATCCGAGAGGAGAAGGCAGAGGTACATAAAGTGAAATCTTTTCCAGTTAAAAGTAATGTGCTTTCAATATCCTTAATTTCCATTTGCTTACATGAACTTTTTTATGTTTGATATTTCTTTTTTCTTTTGATTTTTTTTTAAACGATGCATAAATGGCTTAATCACATCAAATAACAAGTCTGTAAAAGCAGAAAAAATTCTTGGAACATGATAATCTTTTCTTTCTCTCATTTTCTTGTAGTAATCTTTGTATAACAGAATACAAAAGATTGAGGAACTACTTTTGTCAACAGAGGAGAAGAATAAGATACTCAAGACATCAGATTTACAGGAAATATATACACCCTAGGGTACACTAAATGTCATAGTCTTGGTCCTACACTGACACCATCAGTTCCAGCCCCATCCCTGCGGCTGCATGTAGATTTTTTGGATAGCGAAGTTCTTTTAGATGCCTCCTTCTCCATAAAATTTGCGCCCTCAGTTTTATTGGTGGTATTAGTTGACACATCTGCACACAAATATTTTCAGGAATCTCAGCAGAATTGTCAATCCCAGCACACCTCGTATACTGCCAAACACTGCAGGTATCACAAGCTAACTCTCCCCATCATCATCCTTAGCCCCACACATGCAATCCACTATCCAGTTCTTTCTCCATTCAGAAATGGTTAGGTGCATGTTTTGATGGAGATGTCCCTTTAATTCTGACTGATCTACTTTGTCCGACCAGAAACTTAAGAGTAATGGAATCTTCAAGAGAGCCAAAGTCTAGAAATTCGTCTGCTTCAAACCTCTTAAATATGGCACATACTTATTGAAAAGTTCTCTTTGCTCTTTGCTTCAGTTTTTAGGTCAGCAATAGTGGCATTTGAAGGTAGGACAATTAACTCCAGTGGTATATAGCAGGGTCTCCTTTTGGCTCCTCTGAAAACTCCAGATGGCACAGAAGGCAAATAGCAAAAGGGTTAGCCTTCATCTGTTTATCAGGTCCATTGCCCTTCATAAATTGTTTTCAGTCAAGAAGCATGGTAGCTGAGTCAATCATGCCTTCCCTTGTCACTATAGGTCTACAGTTTACCATGGTTCCAGGGTGGAGCAAATAAAAATTTCAGACCACCTATTATTTGTTCTTTAGATGGTTGATTCGAGTCAAATCCATTTCCGTAGTGTTTGAAACTCAGTGGCTCAAGCCTGTTACATTTGAGAGATGACAATTGAGTAATGCATTTAGCAAATTTTGAGTGAAAGATTACTAGAACAGTTTAGTGTTTCCATCAACTACCTGAATTGAATATCAGAGGAATTAGGATTGCATTGTCCCTGAACCACCATGCCACAAGCAGCCAACTTCCCCTCAAGTGTTTAAGGCAGTAATCAAGAAGCTCTGGAGATGCTGTTTTGCACGACACCTTTAAGAGCATGCCTTGCAACCCAACTGGTCTTGCCAGATGTTGTTACTAGTACTTTGATCATTGCTTGTTGTACACATTCCACATCATCCCTTGCCTACGCACACAATATTCATAGTAGGTTTTAAGTTCTTGAGAGTTGCCTTCGATGTTAATGGATTGTTGCCTTCATGGATCTGACTAGACAAAAAAAGGAGAACATGTCCTTTAGAGTAACAATTATGAGTCTGACAATGATCGGTAAAATGAAATTAGAGCTTGTAGCCTAGTTCATGGTCCTTGGCTTGGAATACAAGGGCAAGTTTTCTACTGCTTTCTTGTAAGCATCTGATGTTATTACTTAATTTCCACATCCAAATTCATAACCCAAATCACCATACCATGAATGACCTGTGGTGATTGTATTGAGCAATCATCACTCCATCCCATATTTTCTTGACAAATCCATGACGGACACCTTCCTGTACATCAACCGAATTTAAAACACAGTCAGATGCTTCTAATTATAACCAGGAGTGGAAAATCTCATCTTATATTTGTTTTTCCTGCCACCTCTAGAGAAGTCAAGCACTTTTTATAATCAGCTGCCTTGTTTATTTTTTAAACCTAGACGACTCCTTTCCTGATTGTTCTGACTAATCATGTATGTGCTAACAGGTCAGTGATACAACGAAAGGATGCTGAGGCTTTGAGTGCTAAGAAAGTTGATGGTTTTCAATTTAATCCTATGTAAAGCATCAAGCATGATCGACTTTTGGCAGAAGTATGTTTTGCACTTTCAATTCGTTTCATATCGGTAATATTTCCATTTCCAGAAATGGACCTTTGATAACAATCTACTTAAGATAATGCAACTTGCAAAGGCTCATCACTCTACTCAGTTCTGATCATCAAGCCTAGGAAAGTTGAATCAAATCTATTTACTGACATGTTCCTTTACATATCAAATGCAACAGTTCTATATCAAATTGTTGCCAACACTGGCCCTTTAGCTGGCAGCTAGATTTGCATGGATGGTAGGGGAGTTTTTGTAAGTTCAATTGCATCCTTTTTCTTAAAAAAAAAACAAAAAAAAAATAGGCATGTTAGTGATCTATATGCTAGGGATGATGAGTTATTGCAGCATGATTCTATGAGGAGATGTTTTTCCAACCGTCTCCCCTAGTGAAGCTTCTGGTTTGGAGCAAGAAGTTACAAAGGCAGATGTATTTCAGTTTTATCTGATTTGGCCAGTTACAAAGCTCCAGGTCGGATGGATTTCAGACATGTTTCTTTAAGATGAATCCTGGGAGGTAGTTGGGGATTGTGTTCGTAAGATACCCTTATATATTACACAATTTATCAATTATATTCTTTTGTTTGTTTCTATTTCTTAGCATACTACTCTGTCGATTATTTCATTAAAATGGAAGTACACTTATACAGTCAAAGAACGCAAAGCAAAGTTTTAATAAATATTAAAATGATAAGAATTTAAATTGCATAATAAGTTAATGGGCTATAATCAACCCTTTTATCTTAGAAGTAGCTATATATATTCAATTCAAAGAGAGATCTTTTGGAAACGCGGTAGCTATTGTATTTTTAAAAAAATTAATTTTTTTAAGTATGTTTGAGATTGTATTGATGCGCTGATTTTAAAAATAATTTTTAAAAAATAAAAAAATATATGTATTATTTTAATGCATTTCAATATAAAAAGCATTATGAAAAACAATTGCAACCACATTTCCAAATAATTTCTTTAATGCAAATAATGTTGGATTATAGATATTGTATCATTAATCAACACAGGTATGCAACTGTTAATTATATTTCTCATAAAGTATGTTTGTTTAATTATATTCTAGAATTGTAGATAGCCCCGTATCTATCCTCCTAGAATCAGTACAGGTCTTCAGAGTTTTTAAACCCAAAAACTGAGTTGCAACTGATTGATCCAAAATTGATGTCATAAAATTGATTACTTCAAGAAGAAAATAAGAACAAAATACAATATGCAAAAATAAATAACCCTCGAGCCGAAGTCTCACAATCTGAAATACAACAAGCACATTTGGCTAAGATCTGACCATGGAAGAAAGGATCAATGACACAGACAGAAGAAAAACCTAAAATGGACCGAACTAAATTTTGACATAAATCTCTCGCCGGAACCACATTGAACATCATCTCATTCTGCCTATGCCTCCAATGGCTGCATAAACAGCAAGACACTTAATAACCACCAAGCCGGATAAACGAGTGTTCTGAAACTCAAGCCTGGTCCAAAGTTCAGGGTATAAGTTGAACGGAAAGAATTGACCTAAGTTAACCATTTTATTTTTAATTTTCGTCCAAATTGGTCATCCTAGAATTTTTTTATATAAAAAAAACTGAAACGACTTTGTTTAAAAAAAAACAAGTTGCTCGAGTTTTATTTCGGTTTTGACTTCATCAACTTGGTTTTTTTTCGGGTCAACTACATGCCCAATTTATCACAAATACATTACATACATCAGATTCAATGAGGATAGAGCAGTTCCCATACCATGCCCCTAATTTATCAGCCTCTCTGATTGCAGACGCCTTGTGCTGACACACTGACCTCCACTTTTCCTATAGAACTCTACCATCCAACAGCATTCCTGCACAAATTCCCAAACCAGAATACTCTAAGTGTGAGGATAAGGGTGCAGCACAATCAATCTCAAACGAGTCCTAGGTGGGGGGGCGCACCCTTTTACTCAAGTTCACTCTATCACGGTTGCAGCATTCTTGTTTCTCACGAAGACAGAGTCCTTCCTTCAATTTCTCGACCCCCAGTTTGACCTTCTCCATTGCTTTCAAGGGCTCAACGCACTTACTCTAGGAAACAGTGATGTTTGGAGCATTTCAAATCCCCCAGCAAAGCATAAGCCAGCAAATTGACATGCTACACTGCTCCTGATTGCCTATTCTGCTTTGCGTTGCCATTTCCCACCACACTCTGAAGCTGCTAAACCCTACATGCCATTACAAGCAATTGCTTTAGATTAAACCACTGCAAACTGAAAAAATATGAGTTGATAATTACGCTTAGATAGCATCCATACAGCCCTGAATGAAAACAAACTTTGGAAAACTGAAAGGGATTTTTCTTTGTGCTCAGAATTCGTAGCCTCTGACACCCTCAACATACTAGGCTTGCTTTAGTTGAAATAATGCCATACAAGAATGCCTAAACTTAAAATATCTTTTGCCTTGACATGGTTGATGAATTACTCCATAACTTCTCTCCCAAAAGAGTGAACCCACCAGAAAAAGCTGCACATACTCAGTTCACCATGTAAGATCACAATGCTCGATGGTAGGCATTATAAACTTGAGTTATAAAACTAAGCCAACTCATCAGAAGTGTAATGCATATACGAGGACAGGTGGCCAGTTGAGTTGCTTCTCGAAATAAAAATAATCGGTGCACCAAGTGATTTTCTAGACAGAATCAACTAAAGGGTGCTTCAAATCAGAATCTTCAATGTAGTATATCAGAGGAAATATTGAGGTAAAACCACAAATTATAATTATATTATAATAAAGAAACTAAGAGGTGAGGTAAAATTATTGTGCAAGCGTGTATTGAGCACTCCCCCTGGATCACTTCTAATTGAAACAGTGCTTGTTTTAAAAAAATTCATTTTGATTCCCAAAGTTTTTTTTCCTTGATTGAGTCCTTATATTGCAAAATTAGAAGACAGTTGCTTCATATTTATCCTATTTATCTCCACCCAGGAAGGTCTCGAGTAGGGTGGGCGGCCATGTGTGGTGTGCCTATTGCTACAGCCTCATGTGGACATGGAAAATGAAAAGGGAAAATTATATTCAATTGCTGAGTCATTAAGTGCTTTGTTGCTTGATAATTAATACAAGTTGTTTTTTAAAATATTTTGTTTTAAAATATATTAAAATAATATATTTTTTATTTTTTAAAATTTATTTTTAGCATCTCTAAACCATCTAAAAACATTTTTTTTAGAAAAAAAAGTTAGCTCAAAAGTACAATTTAAAAGCTATGTCAAATACCACTCAGTGTCAAATCATTCATATTAATTCTATACAGCAACATCACTTTTAAAACATTTTCCTCTCCAGCAGAAACGCTGCTGTTAAGAGAATTCCAAATTTTCACACTGTACATTTTCCATAATCTATTGTATGAGGATGGGTTCGGTATATAAATTATCATTTGCAGACTTCAGAAGCTGCTGACTATGCAAGAAACCAGCAAAGACTGTTTTCAGCAGCCTAATAGCATCTGCAGCATTGTCCAAGGCATATGTTTTGAAAAACAAAATCAGTGATGTAAATAACATATATGATCGGCCAAACAAGGATATAATAGTATTGGAACCGCGAGTGTTCTCATAATTGCCCGTTGATTCAACTTTTTACATGGTTCGACAAATTATCTAAATCTATAGAGTAACCAATATCATTAGAGATAGAAAAGAGGTACAAATTTACATCAATGGAGAAGGAGGAACATTAACTCTACTCAACTCTTACTTTTCTCACACTCATTGCTGCCCTAGGCAGCACCTCTCTCTCTTTATCTCCTCTCGTTCTTCTTTTTCTTCTGGTCATATTTGGCTCATTCATATTGGCTTAATTTATAGCCATAAAATGACTAACAATTGAGGTTCCGGCTCAATTTCTCACTAAGTTAATGGCCACTACCCTAGTATAGTAGCAGGTATGTGGAGACTTTTATCTCCACCACATTTGGCTCCAAGTTGGACATTGTTAGGTTGTTAGGTTGTGGAGACAAAATTCTCCACATACCTACCACACTAACATAATGAGAACTGAAAAAGGAGCTGGTGCTCGCCACCATTTGTTGTCAAATACTCTATAAATAGCCAAGATTTTATTGTTGGCTAATCATACATCTGTTGTATTCATTTGTCTTCATCTGGATATTTCTATCACCAAAGTCCACCAAACACACCTCTTCTCACACCAAAAGATCACTCAACTTGTCACACCTTTTCTAACAAAGGATCACTCAATCAGATGACTTGTCACACCATTTCTAAAAAGCATTTTACACTTGTCTTTGACACAATACTCTAGCCTTAACATTGACTTTGGAGAGATCTTTTTTAGGCTCACACCATGACCCTCACACCTCACCGAGATGTCTTCACCCGTTGTTGTGGAGCGGTTGCACCCTCCTTTTGGGATGCCTTGAAGTGGCTCCTAGACTTTCTACCACCATATACACTATGAAAGAGATCATTATCACTGATCACATAGAAAAAGAGAGTTACAATATACTTCTCACAATCCTCCCTCTCGATTTTTATGTTTGGAGCTTTTACGCTTTTCGTTGTGGTGCTTGCACCCTAAGAGATCACTACCACCTCACTCAAGATGCTCGGAACTCAAACCAATGTTTCTTTGCCTTTCATCACAGGCAGTAGTAAGCTAGAAACAAGTTTGAAAGCATTCTGATCTCATTTTAAACAACTACGATTTTTTCAAAACAAATATAGCATATAGCATGATTAGATAGCCTAGTTTTAATAACAAATCTGGTTGCATGTAGGATCAATCACACTGGATCCTAACCTCGGCTTGCAACTTGTTGATGTGTCAGCAGACTAGATGTTGGTATAATGGTGACATGGCACTCTGGTTCAAGTTAGAAGTCTGGGTCAGTTCACTGGTATTAAGGTTAGGTAAATTATTGCTGGTGAAGAAGGCGCGTGGCTGCAAAAGGGTTGTCCCCCTTTTATGACTATGTCTTATGTTAGTTTTTTGCGTTGTTTTCACCAATGTATTCCTTTCGGCCTTTTCTTTACAGTAGTATATCCAAAACACATTTTGAACCACTTTCATTTATGGGTAAAATCAAAACACCTACTAGTTCATCTTCACCCATGCTTGGATGCCCACTTGTTAGGACTGCAAATGTTTTGATAATTGTCGATTGGAGGCGAAACACAATTTTTAACATGATTAGAAAAATCACCTTACATTCACAAAGCAACAAATATCATTAAAGATAAAGAAGAGGTACAAATTTACATCAATAAAGAAAGAGGAACATTAACTTAACTCAACTCTCACTTTTCACATACTCATTGTTGCCCTTGGCAAAAACTACACTAGAAAGCCTCCCCTCCCTCTCTTTCTCTCATTTAGTTCTTCTTCTACTCATATTTTGCTCATTCATATTGGCTCTATTTATTACCAAAGAATGACTAAATTTTGATAGTGGTTCCAAATCAATCTCTCTCTAAGTTAATGGCCATTATCGTAGTGTGGTAGATATGTGAGGACTTGTCTCCACTTCTTAAAAATCACATTTGTCTCCAAATAAGAGATTGTTAGGTAGTGGAGATAAAAATCCTCACATGCCAAACATACTAACGTAATAGGCATCGAAAGAGAACGAGTGAGCTAATGCTTGCTACTCTCTATAAATAAAAAGGAAGAAGAGGCAACATGTAGAAGCAAGAAGAGAACTTTTCTCACACTCATTGTTGCCCTGGGCAACGACCGCATAAGTGGAAGATTGTTAGGTGAGCTAATGTTTTGCTCATTCATATTGGCTCATGTTGAATCAAAGAGAAAACTTTTTCTCACACTCATTGTTGCCCTTGGCAACAGCTACTCAAGACAGCCCCTCTATCTCTTTCTCTCCTCATGTTCTTTTTCTGCTCATATTTTGCTCATTCATATTTTGCTCTATTTATAGCTAAAGAATGACTAACAATTGATAGTGGCACCAACTTGATTTCTCACTAAGTTAATGGCTATTATCCTAGTGTGGTAGGTATGTAGGTATGTAGGGACTTTTGTCTCCACTACTTAATAATTTCATTTGTCTTCAAATGGGAGATGATTAGGTAATGGAAACAAAAATCCTCACATATCTACCACACTAACATAATGGGCACCAACGCTCTCATTTGTTATCCAATACTCTATAAATAAAGAGGAACAAAAGGCAGTATGTAGAAGAAAGAAGAGAACTTTTTTCGCACTCATTGCTGCCCTTGGCAATAGCTACACAAGCAGGAGATTATTAGGTATGAAGACAAAAATCCCCACAACCTATCATACTAACATAATAAGCACCGAAAGAGGAGTGAACTGGTGCTCACTACCATTTGTTGTCCAATACTAGAGAGGAAGAAGAGGCAGCATGTAGAGGCAAGAAGATAACTTTTCTCACTCATTGCTGCCCTTGGCAACCCCTCTCTCTCTCTCTATCCTCTTATTCTTCTTCTACTGCTCATATTTTGCCCATTCATATTGGCTCTATTTAAAGCCAAAGAATGACTAACAATTGATAGTGGTTCCAACTCAATCTCTCACTAAGTTAATAGCCATTATCCTAGTGTGGTAGGCATGTGGAGACTTTTATCTCCACTACCTAACAATCCCAATCTCATTTGTTTTCATGTGAGAGATTGTTAAGTAGTGGAGACAAAAATCTCCACATTAACATAATGGGCACAAAAAAAGAAGTGAGGAGTTGCTCACTACCATTTGTTGTCCAATACTCTATACATAGAGAGGACGAAGAGGTAGCATGTAGAAGCAAGAAGAGAGCTTGAAGAGCTAGAGGGGGAGAGAGAAAGTAAGCTGCCAAAGGGCAGCAGCAGTGGCTTCCACTGCAGCACTGCTAAGAGAAAAAAGTGAGATTGGGAGATAAGTAGAGTGGATGAATCTTTCTCGTTATTCTCTCCCTAAAAATGACTTCTGTGTGGATTTAGGTAATTTACCGAACCATGTTAAACATTTTGTTCTGTCTCCAACAAGCAATTATCAGAATACCCATGGTCCTATAAACATTGTGTTCTGTCTCCAACAAGCAATTATCAGAATACCCATGGTCCTAACGAGAAGTTCTTCAAATTTACAAAAGTAAGACAACTTAATAAGCCATGGGGCTAGGGCCAAATGAACATGGAGTCAGAAGTGCAAGGAAAAGAACTGCAATTACCTGGTGAGCTTTTGGTCACTTTCCATGGTAGTATACCTGGCATTGCAAACAGGGTTTAATGTTTCAGAGTTTAAGTCATGGATAATCCAATGCATGCTTTAATGTGTGTCAGAACATTTGTCGATGAAGATGGCATAGGTTGCACAACTTTGATGGTTACAAAAGCACTGTACTATATGCTAGGGGTCCTATATCATCCAAGCATGCAAGCACAAGGCAACCAAATGTTGACTCAAATATTAACTCAATGAACTGAAGGAACAAGTTTTAGAAGGTTGGTGGTAACAAGTAGCATTTTAGAAGTTAATAGTTAATGACTCATTCAGAAAAATCAACAGAACGGATGCAAACAAATAGAGTCCTTAAAAAAAGGTTGTTCAGTTGCAAGCAAATGTGAACGTAGCCTTCTGATAAGGGAAGCAATATTAGAAAGGTTGCAGTAAATGTATGAGAGGTGACGCACCTTGATAGTCCTATCTCCATGACCAACGAAAAGCTTTCCTTGCCAGCATAATAAAGCTGTTACCACAGAACCTCCTGGGATTGATCCAATGGGTCTAGTATCCACCTGAAATTCATCTCCAGACAACTCCTATAAAAAACAGAGTTTGTCAAGCTGAACGAAATGATGAAAGCCTAAATGCCAAAATGCATTACATTAAAAAATCTAAATCAAAGAAGTTAGCTTGTCAAATTCTATTCCAGGAGTTGATGATAATCAATGAAGTATCAATTTACAATGTACCTGTACGTTGACAATTTTGTCCCAACCTCCAGTGAATAGCCATTTTCCCTCCATGACACAAGCCAAAATCGCACCACTGTGGCATTGTGTCGATTTCTTAAACGCATCATCCCTCCATGCCTGAATGAAGCGATGAATTAAACACAGTGAAAAACAAGCAACACCAGCAAATGCACAGGGAATTTTTTCCTAAAAAGGAGAGCTAAAAGCAATCCCAATCAGCCTCAACAGTTGATAGAACAAATTATTTTTTGTGGAACGGGGAGGGTGGGTTGGGGGTGGGATCTGTGCATGTGGAAGATATGACATGTTCATTCATCATTCATGTAGCAAGTTTTCAAACACAACCTATTTTAATTTGAATGCGGGTGTGTGATTTTATTTCTTCTCTTTAACCTCAAATTTTGTTTAGTATCTAAAATTGCAGTATGGAGATAAACAAATATATATAAAAAAATTGAGCACATAAAACCTTTATCTGTCCATTTTCATGGGCTGCAACAAGAATATTCTGGTTTGCAGTGAGAGACAAGACAGAGGTTGCAGTTCCTGGCAAGTCATTTCCCAACACTGTCAAAGGACTATGATCAGTTAGACTCCACAGACGGATGGTTCCATCCCAACTCCCACTATAAAGAATCCCATCACATGCTGCTAGCGTGGAAACTACTGATTTATGACCATCCATAATGCATGACAGGGTGCCATCCTGATGAAATCAGGAAAGGAACCAAATTTTTAAGGTCTTGTACATCCATGTAGCACATAAAATGTAGTAGATGGTAAATGCAAGCTTTACCTGCAATGACCAAGCCTTAACTGACCTATCTCCACTACCAGTATAGAGATATCCATTCCCTGCAGTGGTCAAGGCATGAATTCCACTATAACGCCAATCTTTTTGCTCATACCATGTCTTCAATGGCTCTTTCCCCATAGGAACACTGATGCTCCAGAGAAATATGCCACCTCCACCATCCCCACTAATGCATAATGGTAGTTCTTCATCAACATAAATTACAGCCATGACTTTATGCTCATGGCCCTTAAATGCGTGCATATGAGAGAAGTCCTGCACGGAACATTTTCAGCCAACAAGCTCACTGATGAAGAGATTGAAAAAAAGAATAACCTCAACACATGTCGCCTTTATAGCGCATACCTTCAAGGACCAGACCTGGACTGTTTTATCAAATGAGGAGCTAAACAGAAATCCTCCTGCAAGAGAAAGAGTACAGTCAGAAGCAAGAGGGTATGTTGATCAATCATATTCTCGTCTGTCCATCACTCTCTAGGGTAGTAGAATTTTTCATCCACTTTGAAACTAAAGTCAAAATAAGGATAAACGGTATTATGAAACTTAAGACCATATTGCAATTTAAGGTTCAAATCATGCTTATGAAACTTCATACAACCCAATAAAAGGGTATCTTCCTTGGTCAGAATCTCAGTATCATTAATATGACAACAGAGCACATGCCTCAAAGGCTCCCGAGTCCCAACTAGTGTCATCTAACAAAAGCTGAGTGGTGATCTAGAAAATGAAGCAAGCTTTCAGCTTGGATTTTCCACTGTTCAAAACCGATATATTGACAGAAAAAATCCTGCTGCAACATAACCAGCAAAGAAGAGTCTTATATTAATTACTGCAGGTTTTGTCACCACATGTTGGAAAGTCAGCATGGCATGGACTGCAGGAGCTATTTCCATGACTTAGATCTCTGAAATGATGATAAAGTCACCGGATAGCCTGATTGGGAACTGATGCTTGAAAATTCGAATGAGCATCTATAAGATGCTGACTCCCAAGTTTAACAAGTTCTTTTCAGTGGAAGTAACTAAATGAATAACATAATTTTGCAATCTAAAAGCATCAAGTAAAATTTCATACCTCCAATGGCAAATCCTGTAACACAATCAAGATGGCCCTGCATTTCTTTGAACTTGACCTTCCCCTCCACGAGAGCCTCAGCGATATCTTTATCATTTCTCAAGTCCTCGCTTTGATCTTGATTTTCTCCACTGTTTTTTTCTGCTAACTCGGATTTTTTAAGAGTTGATTTTTTTAGGGGCACCCAACATAGTTCTCCAAGAACTCGCAAATGCTCCTTATTCTCCTCATGGATAGCCTCACCCAATCTGGGAACAGAAGTATCATGCTGATGTCTAATAAATAAGTCCCTAATACACTTCCACATATCAATAGCATGTGGACGATTCCCTGGATCAAAACTCAAAGACCTGCATAGCATCTGGTGCATTGGTTTCAATTCTTCACCGGTTTTACTTTCCAACAAAGAGCTGACTTTCTCCATCAAACCAGTGTAAAGACCCGAACAGTCCAAATTATTGTCTTCACTTCTTTTTGAAATGATAGAATCTACATGATCACCTAGCTCCTCAAAGAATTCTTTCCCGATAAGCATTCTAAGGACAGTACAAGCTAATGTCCATACATCAGAGCCAAGGCCAATTGGATATCTATCGCTACCACATTCTACCTCCATACCCTCTCTCTTCAATATCCCAAACAAAACCTCTGGGCTCACATAAACCTCCTTTTTCAAAATCTCACCGACCAATCTCCCCAATTTTTTAACACTTAAACTTCTCCCACCAGAACCAAGTTCCATAACCCCATCATGAACTGCCCTTCCCATCACCAAAACCTCACTCAAACTTAGACTCACATGTCCAAAACCATCCAATTCAAAGCAAGAAACACCTAAACTTCCCACAATTAGCCCTTCCAAATGCAATCTAATCACTGCTTCATACATTTCCATTCCAATCATTGCAAAACTAGACAAACCATCTTTGCTCAAACCATTCTCAAAATCACCCAACATATCCAAAACATTCCCATTAAGTCTCTCACACACAAAATACAAAACCCCATCTTCCAAATCACACCACAAACCACAACCCTTACAGATTCTTCCCTGTTTAGCACAAATCCTCAAAATAAAACCCAATTCATCTCTCTTCTCCTCCTTCATCCCATTCAACAAATTCATAACCTTTGCAACATAACTCAACTTAAAAACACATCCTTTCACTTTACCACTCAACAAACCCCCATCATTGCCAACCTTAAAAAGCCTCACCTTCACCTTTTTATTCCCCTCCTTTAACAACCCATATCCTCTCTCTTTATCCTCAACAAAAACATCATCTCTGTCAAGAACCCAGTTCTTCCATGAAGTATAAAACTCATCAGACCATGAAGGAGGCACAAAGAAGTCAAAGTCTTGAGCAAGGACTTGTTTGTCAATTTGGGATTTGTTGTTGGGTTTCTGGGGATTATGATCTTGTAGCTGCTGAACCAGCCTAAGGAGATCAATGTTTTTAGGAAGAGAAGAAGGGCCTTGCTGTGATGGGTACTTGACAAGTTGTGTACATGCAGGACAGCGAATGGTTAGAGGGTATTTCTGTGGGATATTTTTAAGGCATGACTCGCAGGTTGTATGCCCACATGCGAGTACTCTTGGAATAGTGTACTCGCCGTCGTAGGTTGATAGACACACCGGACATTCTGGTAATTCCGGTGATTCCATTGACAGTTGATTTCCTTCACCAATTCATCTCTTCTGTTTGCGACTACAAGATACCTCGTGTTGGTTGACGATCTACGACGTCGTTCGAGAACTATTTTAGTCGTAGTCTAGTCGTTTGATCCTATCCATTAAAAAGAAAAAGAAAAAATAAGATACTTGTTTTGCCGCAATTAAAATAAGTTTATGATAAGTATTTTATTATTTTATTATTTAACCTTGATAGTGAAAAGTTATTCAATTTTGAAGATACATATCAACTTCTAGGAAGTCCATAAAAAAAAAAACTTGAGAAGTATAATTTTGAGATAAAATATTATTTATCTCATTTAAAATATAAAAATATCCTTAAAATAAAACTTCTCATTTGGTTGCTAACTAATATGTTTATTAATATAAAATTAGTTTGGTTTATTTGATATTTAGCAATAACAATTTATTTTTTAAGGTTGATATTGTCATATTTATATTACTATAAAATTATAAATGAAATAATTAATTAAAAAAAATAGTTGAGGATGGAGTTATCATTATCTTTTTGTGGTGATGTTTTAAAATCAACATGAAAATATTAGAATTCAGTTTTAAAAAAAGAATAATATGAGAAATTTATTATTTTGTTTGGATTATGATAAATATGGATAGATATTATATTAGGTTAGGTGGCTAAACAACTGCTTGTAAAAAAGAAAATAAAGCCACATAGTTCAAAATTAGAAATATTTGATAAGAAATGAATAATATTTTTAGGAAAAATAAAAACCAATAAAAGGATTAGATTAAAAATAAATATGAAAATATTGGGATATCAAATAATTATTTCGCTAAAATTATAGGGTTCAACTAAAAATAATTTACTCTTATTTACCATTATAGTAAGAGATGACTTTGAACTCATAACTCAATGCAATATTAAAATTGTTTAAAATGATATTTGAGATTATAGTAGTAATAATTTTTAAAAATATTTTTGGTTACTTTTTTCATAATCAATTCTATTTTTAGCATAACCTCTTAAAGTTCTCTCGATGATGTCAATATAAGGCAATATTGAAATCACAAAAGCTTTGACTGAAAAGTTGATTTGTTGGCTTGATCCAATAAGAAAATCAAGATGAATTCAATGAAATAATGCAATCATGTATAACGATCTAATGCTATGAAAGAGGGGGTACGTCAAACATGGAATTCAATTACAGGAACTCCTTAATATAAACTCTATATTTGGATTGAACTCTGCCTAACATAACCAATGTGGAAAAGTTTATGCCAGATGATAAGGATGATGAAGAAGAGGGGGAAGAGGATTACCTAATAATTAAATTATCATTGGAGGAGGAGAAATGTATACACAGACCTTGGCGTCAAACCCTAATAGTAAAAGTCATGGGTCACAAGATAGGATATACTTTCTTGTTGAAATGACTTCAAAGTTTATGGACGATCCAAGGCGAGCTTGGTTTTGTTGACCTGGGGAATGATTTCTTTTTGGCCAAATTTTGTAACCAAGTGAATATAGACTTTGCCTTGTTTGGAAGCCCTTGGATGATAGCAGATCATTATCTTATGGTGCAATAATGGCACCTGAATTTTGGTCCTTATAAAGCAACCATTGAGAAGGTAGCAATTTGGGTTCGTATGCCGGAATAGGCAATGGAATATTATGACACTATAGTTTTATTAAAGATTGAGAGCCATATTAGTAAAACCTTGTAGGTGGACAAAATCACTTCTATTAGGACTCGGGGAAACTATGCTCATATTTGTGTGGAGATGGACCCCACAAAACCTGTGTTGGTGGAGTTCAAATTAAGGAGAAGGATTATGTGAATAGTTTATGAAGGTCTTCATCTAATTTGTTTGTTATGTGGCCAATATGGTCATAAAAAAGATAGTTATCCTCATGCAACACATCAGGAGGAAGTACACAAAGATAAATAAGAAGTAGTGCATGTAGTTGATGGTGCTCATGGGGGAAATAGGGATAAGGAAGGGTTGTTTAGGGCAAATTTGGTTGATTCATTTGGACAATGAATGATGGTGAAGAAGGAGAGGAGAAGAACTAGCAAAAAATTTAGACTCAATAAGGGAAAGGCTGCACCAATCACTAAGGTCAAATCACAAACAAATGTATTGGCAAATAATACATGGGAAGAATTAAAGGTGACAAATAAGGCAGAGGGATCTAGGTTTAGTGTCTTATAAAAGACTAATTTGGATACCGTAGACTTGAGGAGAAGAGAAACTGATTTAACAGGATTTGTTATAATTAGTAGAGCTGAGAATATTAATAAGAGACAGTTTATTTCTAGAAGTATAGAATGAGGTAAACAAAGAAAGATCTTAATGGGTCACGAGGTCAAAGAGTTTAGAAAGGACATGAGCATTGATAGGCTTCAGACTTAAGAGAAGTGCAAAGCTACAGAAAATATGGATAAAGGTTCTAAAAAAGGTGGCATTCACAACCTAAGTAAGTAGGCTATGACTTTAGCCCATATTAATAACTCGACTAAAGATATAGAACCCGGGTAAGAGTTTGCTAGAAGCTTTTTTTCATGTGGGACTCTAGGGGACTCGTAGCGTGAGGAAGAAATGAGATAGTATGACTATAAAATAGTGTTCTCGTGGACATCACTCATCGAGGCCACTAAATATTAAGAGAACGAAGCGGGGGAATGGTGAGATTGTATCCAGCGATGTCATGATGGAATCAAATTTGATTACGAATTCTAATAAGACATTAGATGAGGATACAAATATATCATAGAAAAATACAGGGTTATATGTCTAGTAGTTTCACCATGATGCTAATGAATTTGGTTTCTATCTTTAATGATTGGTTTTTAATGAAGATTTGCTTTTGAAATTGTAAGGGGAAGCAAGTAATTGGTTCTGCTCCTTGATTTAAAATTTCAGAAAATCTAATGGGTTTAATGTATTGGCTATAGCAGAATTAAGAATTAATAGGAGACGAGCAGATACTATAGTTGAAAAGCTCAAGTTCGAAACCTATTTTAAAGTTAAGGCTCACTGTAGGTTGGGTGGTTTATGGTTTCTATGGAATAAATCTAAAGTGGACTTGTAAATTTTGAGATCATCTAGACATCTTATTCATATGCTCTTTGATGAAAGAGGACCAAAACCATAACTTTATAGCATGTTAATCCAAGTGAACAGATTAAGTAGGATTGTTTTGCTAAAATAAAAGATTTAGTTCAGTCGATCTCATTACCATGGATAGTAGTTGGAGATTTTAATGAAGTTCTCTCAGCTTTAGAGAAGAGAGATGGTTTTCCAATTGATAGCAGAAGGTGCAAACGTTTTAATAAGTGAGTTCTTGATTGTAGGTTGAATGATTTGGGTAGTGTAGGATTACGTCGAAGGAGCAGAAGAGTAGTGGCCGAAGTAGAGTATTTGAAAGGCTTAACAAAGGTTTCAATAATTAGAATTCCAGACTTAACATTCCAAAGTTGTGTATGAGGGTGCTTTCAAGGATAAAATTTGGTCATCATCCTCTTCTTATTGATTTCAGCACTAACAAAGACATAAATGGCTAGCAAATTTGACCTTTCAGGTTTGAGGTGGCCTAGGCTACACATGACAACTTTATAGAGTTGGTTAGGAGTAGTTGGGTTAAAGAGGCAGACTCGGTGTCCTCTTTTAAGGATATGACTAATAAGCTAAAAAAGTGGAACTTTAGGGTATTTAGCAATATTTTCCAATGAAAAAAGAAAATTCTATGAATAGGGGTCATAACAGGTTTTTTATTTGATTGAAGGAAGACCTGCAAAAGGAATATAATGAAATTCTTACTAAAAAAAGGTGTTATTAGGTCAAAAGTCCAGGTGTTACTGGGTGGCTTGTGGGGATAGAAATACAACGTATTTCCATACCAAGACAATTATTAAAAATATAAGAATAAAATCAGAGGGTTAAAGGACTCTAACAATCAATGAGTGTGGGATGAAAAGAGCTTGAAAAAAATGATAGTGGATTTTTATCAAAAGTTTTTTTCTAGGGATAAAGGTGCAGAGCTTGAGACTAAGTTCTATTCGGTATATCCTGTGTTAGATGATATTAAGAAAATGATTTTAATAGAACCAATGAGAGATGATGAGATTAGGCAATCTTTTTTTGATATAAAACTGTTAAAAGCTATTGATCTGGATTTTTATCAACCCTACTTCTACCAAATTCAGTGGTCAGTGGTGGGAGAAGAAGTTTGTAAGTTTATTAGGGATGTTTTTTAGAATCATAGAGAAGTTAAGGATGTGAGTCATTCGTTCTTAGTGTTAATTTTAAAGGTATCAAAACTGGAATTTGTACATCAATTTAGACCCATTGGTTTGTGTAATGTCAATTATAAGATCTTGATGAAAATATTGGTGAATTGTCCGAAGAACTTCATGCTTGACTTGATTACAAAATATCATAGTAGTTTTATACCAGACAGACAGATTATGGAAAATATAGTGGTGGCATAAGAGGTGATTCATTTGATGTACAACTTAAAGAGGAAAAAGGGAATGATGGCTATCAAGGTTGATTTAAAGAAAGCATACGACATGTTAAAATAGGATTTTATTAGAGATTCTGTTGGAAGGGATTACAATAAGTTTGGTGGATATTATTATGAAGTGCATTGAGTCTGTCTCCTTAAATGCATTATGGAATAGAAACCCCTGAGAAAAGTTTATTCTATCTTGGGGAATTCGGTAAGGTAACCCTCTTTCATATTTTGTTCTATATCTTGAAATATTATCTCAATTAACTCACTATAAGGTGGATAGAAGAGCTTGGAAGCCTTTCAAGTTCAGTCGAGAAAGTCCTAGTATTTCTCATTTATGTTTCGCGGATGATATGCTACTATTTGCAGAGGCGAGTGAGCTTCAGATGTAGAAGGTGTTGAGTTACTTAAATTGGTTTTGTGATGCTTCAGGCTAAGAGGCTAGTGTTCGCAAAACTAAGATTTATTTTTCTAAAAGGGTTTCGAACTCTTTAGTTAATACATTAAGTTACATAAATAAGTTTGCAATGAAGGATCATAGGAAGTACCTTAGGGTTCCTTTGTTGCATCAGAAAATAACTAAAAGAGCCTACAATTACGTTATTGAAAACTTGCATAAAAATTAGCTATATAGAAGGCTAAAAGTTTATCTCTTGCAGGTAGAATTATGTTATGCCGAGTCAGTGTTAACTGCAGTCCCTGTATGCCTGATACAGACAACTTTCTTACCTAAAGTTATTTACAATGAAATAGAAAAAACTTTATCATGGGTTTATTTAGGTGGATAGTGAAGGCTGAGGTAATAAGCATTTGGTTAATTGAAAGATCTTATGTTATCCGAAAGCTCATGATGGATTAAGTTTACACAATATGCAATACTTGAATAAAGCATTTATAATGAAGCTTGGTTGAGAGGTTCTTAATGATAGGGACAGTTTGTGGGCTACTGTGTTTAGGAGTAATAATACGAGAGTAGGTGGTCATAATACTCAAGTACAGGCCAAGAGAACAAACTTTTCTTTATGGAAAATAATCTGGAAGGTATGGCCATAGGTTACTCAAGGCATCTCTTGGGCAATAAAGAATGGAAGAAAAGTGAGATTCTAGTTGGATGTGTGGTTAAATGGGTATGAACCTTCGGTAGATCATATTATTCAAGCCATTCTAGAGGAGATGCGAAATTAGACAATGACTGACATGCATGGTTACCATGGATCAGCAATAGAGATGGGATGTTTTTACCCTTCTTATTCTGTTATAACTAGTAATGGCATTAGCTAGCTATCTACCACTAACAATAGAGATGGACAAAATCAAATGTTTTGGCATCATTTTTCAAATGGATTGTTGACAATTAAATCAGCTTACACTACTCAAAATGATAAGTGGAACCAATAATATCACTTACATCAAAATGGGAAATTAGTGCAGGAGTGGCAAGGACCTGAAAGGATTAGGACATTCCTATAGTTAGTGGTTCATAAGAGACTGCTAACAAAAAATAATAAGGTAACTCGACATATGACTATAAATCATAGTTGTCACTATTATCCATCTGTTGTGGAGACATTGTTGCATGTACTAAGAGATTACGGAGTGGATCATGAGACTTGGCTTCATTTAGAGAAGACACATAATAGACCTTCATTTTTTGGAGCTAATCTGTTATCTTGGTTGATGAACAACCTGTTAAGTAAGGAAGTTACATGTGAAGGCTAGAGCGGGGTAATTGTATTTAGGGTGACATTGTGGACATAATAAAAGGCAAGAAATAAACATATTTTTATCAATATAATAAAGGTGGAAACTAGCCCAATATGTGCAATAAGAAGCCTAGTTAGGGAGATTGAAACAACACAGGATGGGAGATTGAATTGTGATAATGGTCTTATTATAATGGTAAGATGGACTCATCCTTCTTCAGATTGGTTAAAATTAAATGTTAATTGTTGCATCAGAGGGAATTCTAGAGGTACAGGAGTAGGTGGTTTAATTCAGGACTGTAATTTCAGTGGATAAAGATCATTATCTTTAAAGTATTAATTGCCCCCATTATATTTGTTGCAGGATTAAAATAGTATCACATCAGAATACAACAAAACCTTAAACTTATATACAATAACTTTTATAAGTTTATTAAGAAATTCTATTTTGTTTTTGATAAACATGAACAAAAACTTTATAGAGGAGAGAAGAATATTGTTTCTTATTTATTTTTGTCAACATCAACCTAGTATTTATAAATAAAATAACATTATTTCATACCAATATGTATGTAAAGTTTAGAGGCACACTTCTTCAGACCAATATATCTATACAGTTTAAAGTCACACCTCTTCAGACTAATATATCTATAAAGTTTTAAAGGCTTTCCTTCCAACATTCAAATCTATTGATTTGGTGTCCCTCACATTATAAGGTATAATAAAACCTTACCTTTCTAATGTTGGATAAAGTTCTCTTTAATTACCTAATATATATTAGCTTTATTTTAACAACAATAAACAACAATCCTCCACTTAACTTGTAATATTAGATGGTACCATGTTTCATACATATATAAAAAGTATTTTTAGACTTAAACCTCTTCTTAGTGTAAGCATTTCAAAACTTTAAAGAAATCATAATGGCTAAAAAGCTTAAATCGTGATTTTATTTAATAGAATTAGAAATACTATACACATGATCTAATTAATTCAAAATAGAAGTTCACCATTATTTTAGCACTATTATGGTCTTGTGCTACTTCTTGAATTCATGAACATTTACAAAGTTTTCCAAACTTTTATTGAAGCAGCACCGCTTCATATGTTTATATATGTGAAATTTTCTTCTTGCATTGAGATTTCATTAAAAGTGTTAATCACTCAACCTTTCATTTATTTGGAATACTAATTTTGTAAATCTCGATTTCATACACAAATTAATATATATCACTCTCACTAATAATTTGTTATTACCTCTGAAACTCCTAACTAGTAAAGGTACGAGTAAAAGTTGGGTTCCTATTGTTAGTAAATTTAATTAAATGTCTTTAATCTCATACTAGTAGAAATGTTTCTAACTAAATCTCTTGAGAAGCCTTTAGTAAAAAGATTTGCTAGATTATTACAAGATTTGACCTACATAATGGTAATTATCCCATCAAAATTAATTGTCTTAGATATTCATATCTCAAGTTGATATGTCTAGATTTTTCATTGTAAAGTTTACTAAATGCCTTAAACATGGTTGCTTGACTATCACAATATAAGGAGATAGATGACATCAATTATGGCCAAAACTTAATATCTAATAACATATTTCTCAACCATTTTGTCTCCTTATCTACAGCTACTAAAGCTATAAACCCAGATTCCATTATAGAATGGTTTATACATATTTGTTTCTTTGAAGCCCAAGAAACAACACCACCTTTTAAAATAAATATTCATCAAGAGGTTGGCTTATTATCAATTGTACTAGTTATCCAACTAGCATCAATATAACCTTCAAGTATAATTGGAAAATTATTATAAAATAATCCAAAATTCATAGTCTTTTTCAAGTAATCAAGTGCTCTTATAATTGCTTTCCAATGATCCTTACTAGGATTACTTGTATATCTAGACAATTTACATATCATGAAAGCAATATCTGATTTAGTACGATGCATAACATACATTAAGCTACCAATTGCACTAGCATATTCAATTTGAGCAAATAATTCACCAATATTTTTTGTCTACTTAAAGAAACATCATAGGGAGTATTTGCTTCTTTGATATTCAAATGATTAAATTTATTTTAGACTTTACCAATATAATAAAATTGACAGAGAACAAAACCCTTCCACTATGTTTTCTTACTTTGATACTTAAAATTATATCTACCTCATTTAAATTCTTCATTTAGAATTTTGAGGTTAAATATTTTTTCGTATCATTAACACCATTTATATTAGTACTAATAATAATCATGTCATCCATCTAAAGACATTATCAAACCAAAATCGTTTGTAAATTTAGAATAAATACATTTATCATCTCTATTATGTTTAAACAATATTCTAAAATTATAGAATCAAATTTCTCATGTCATTGCTTAGATTATTGTTTCAATTTATATAGAGATTTAATCAATATGTAGACTTTATATTCATTTTCTAGTAAAGCAAAACCCTTGGTTGATCCATATAGACCTCCTCATTTAATTCACAATTGAGGAAAATTGTCTTAACATCCATTTAAGGTTCATATAAATTATAGATTGATGATCAAACTAAAAGTATTCTTATAAATGTCATATGAGCCACCAGAGCATCAAAATAATTTATTCCTTCCTTTTATCTAAAGCCTTTGACTACTAACCTTGCTTTAAAAGTTTAAGTTGATCCATCACTATTATATTTTCTTTTGAAAACTCATTTACATCCAATTGCCTTAGAATCTAGAGACAAATTAACAATAGTCCAAGTATTGTTATATAATAATAAGTCAATCTCATCATTTATGCCTTTTTTCTAAAAAACAACATCTCAAGACATCATTACCTTTTTATATGTTTTAAAGTCATCTTCAACTATTAATAAGATTGGTAACTTATTAAACACATTAGTATTATTGCCTTAAATCAGTTTGAAATTTATTTTTAATAAACTTAGTATCTCTGAATTCCATAATTACATTAGAACTTGAATATAATATTCTATATGCTTTTGAATTTTCAGCATAGCCAACAAAATTTCCTTTTAAAGTTCTAGGTCCTAATTTTATTATTTTAGGATTTGAAACTCTATAAAAGGTACGACAACCCCAAACTTTAAGATAATTGAAGTTTATTTTTCTTTTCTTCCATAATTCATATGGAGAAACTTTTAATTTTATAGAAGAAATTCTATCATGTATATGAAAAGCAGTGAGTAAGGCTTCTCTCCACAAACTAGTAGGCAATTTAGCATTCACTAACATAGAGTTAAGCATATTAATAACTGTTCTATTCTTTCTTTCTACCAAGCCATTTTGTTAGGTGTATATGGTGCACTAGTTTGATGTATGATTTCATTATTTTTTTTTCACAAAATAAAGAAAATCCCATGGAAAACAAATACTCACCACCTCTATCACTCATTAGAATTTTAATTTTATTCCCTTTTTAGTTTTCAACTTCTAATTTGTAATTCTTAAAAAGCTTGATCTTTATGTTTTATTAAATAAACATATATCAAAATACCTATTTCCTCCCCTAGTTAAGATGCCATTTAATTCACATATATCAAAATATACAAGTTCTAATAAATTTATATTTCTTTCAACTTTAGGAAAAGCTTTTTTAGTCATATTTGCTTAAATGCAGATTTCACATGTTCTTTTATCTTCAATTTTATAAGAAATTAAATTATGCTTATCCATATATTTTAATGATAAAAAACTAGCATGTGACAAACGATCATGGTATAAAGATAAAGATAACTCAATCATATAAACAAAAACATTAATTTTATTATTAATACTGAGTTCAAATATTTCATCACATGAGTAGCCCTTCCCCAGAAATAGTCCAATTTTGGATGGAATGATCTTATAAAACTCTAAAACAACCTTAAAACCCTTCTTACAAAACAAATTTACGTGTACAAGATTTTCCTTATATTTGGTACATGTAAGACATTAATCAACAACAATTTCTTTCTAAAAGTGAAATTTAGATCAACACTTCCTTTTCCCATCCTTTTGCATTATAATTTCTCATTAGAACTTTTTGTCCATCTTTTGCAACTTCATAATTTTTAAAATGGTTTTTATTTGTTGCATACATGGATGGTTGAACTAGAATCATACCACCAGTTAATGGATATGATACTCGCAGCCATATAAAGTTCAGTAATCATTCCAATATGTAGCTTTGACAACATTATAACCAACTTAGTTTCATGTTCAACCATATTTGTAATATTTGAATTCTAGACATTGCTAGGATCTTTTTGTTTTTGTTTCTTTTGAAACCTGCACTCATGTTTGTAGTGCCCATTATTGCCATAATTATAACAGGTCTTTCCTTTCTTTGAATTGCTTGAGTTGCCTGGATTTTTGAAATTCTTTACTGCCTCAAAAAATTTCATCTTCTTTCCAACATTCTTTTTTTGAACATTTAGATTTCCTTCAATATAATTCACTTTTGTTGCAGATTCTGTGGTAGATTTCTTTACATGAATTCTGGTTTCCTCTTCAATTTGTAAGTGTTTTTTAATATGTTCATGAAAAAAAATTCTTCTATTATATGCAATAACTTCTTCCTATAATCATTATACCTAAGAGAAAATTTTGTAATTATTACTCCTACTTGTAATGCTTCATGAACTTCCACTTTTAAGTCTTTATGTTTAGAAGTCAGGACTTATAACTCATAGACTTGATCCATAATAGAAACATTATCAATTAATGAAAATTCAAAATATTTCATAATAAAAAATTTATCCACATCTTGTTTTTCTATGTTGTATTTGTACTCTAGTGACTTTCAGATTTTCTTTGGAGACTTTATGGATGTGAAAAGATCATATTGACGATCTGACATATTATTGAGGATGTGGCTTCTACACAACAATTCATCTTCATCTCATTTTTTATGCTTTGCCTTCAATTGATCATTGTCTTCAGATATAGATGTAGGAATTTCAAGCAGATTCGGATCAAGGATATAAAAGATCTTTAAAGTAGTTAATATGGACATCATCTTGTCTTTCCAATGTACAAAATTTATTCCATCAAAATAATCCACATTTGCAAACTCTTGATTCATTGTAGTCTTGAATTCTATTGCAAAATTAATACCTTAAAATTGGCTTTTCATAAATTAGTTAGCTGACTATGATAGAACAAAAAACCTTTTTTCTAGAAATGATTGAATTGTTGATGATTCATTAGAAGGTTTTTATTTGATTTTATATTAATAACTTGATTGGTTTTGCAGTTCCTCATTTAATTTAGTTAGGTTTTAAGCTTTAATTTTAATAAAATAAATGTTTTTTACTTGAAAATATATTAAAATAATATTTTTTATTTTTTAAAATTAATTTTTAACATAAGAAAATGATGAAAAATAAAAAAAAATTAATTTTAAAAAAAATCAAAAACTTTCTAAAGCACTTTGAATACAAAAACAAACACATTAAAAAGTAAACACACCAAAACGACACCGTTGATGGCTTGAGGAGATCGCATTTTCTAGTCGAGGACTCGAGGCATAGAGTCTCTTGAAACTTGAAAGAGGATCGAGACATAAAGTAAACGCAGATAGCGTAGATCGGTGTGGTTAGGGTTTCTTTTCCAAAGGTAAGGCTTCGGCTTCTCCTGATCTATTATTAATCTTTTTGGATCTACTACTAATTATAGATTAGTCCATACACAATCTTGTTTCTAATCTCATCTAATGATTTTTTTTTTGTGTGTGATAATTATGAATGCAAAGAGCATGGCGTCAGGAGCAGGAAGCTCAATGCTATATTCTTTTCTTCTATTCACAGTAATTCTTTCACTTCAAGAGATGTATCGCTCTAAATTGGCCTCCACCGAGTTATTTACCATCCTTGGTGGATTCATCAGCTCTCTCTTGTTTCTTGTCCTCCTCACTGTGAGTTTTTTTACTATATTTTTATCATGATCCGTTTGGGTGTTATGAATTTATTTATTTATTTATTACTGTTTTGCAGTTAATTGGGAATTTTCAGGAAACATGTGGCATGAAGACTGGGTGGGGTGCTGGTGAGTGCACCTTGTCTGTCTCTATGATTTCGCTTGCTTTCTTCTTTAATTTATCTCCCTCTTTCCAGAAAGAGGAGCTGAGGAGGGGCTTGGGTGAATGGATATAATACTTTTTATATATATAGCGTTTGCTTGGGTAAAGATATTTCTGAGCTGATATTCCTAAGCTGCCTATCACAAGTTTTACTCTTTCAAATCTGTGGATCAGTTCATACATGATATCAGCTGATTTGTCATTGGTACATATCACTGTTGTTGATAACTTGCATTTTTTCCCCTTTTATTTTGGCTGACTCCGTGTGGATCCTAACCTGTTCCTTTCAATATATATCTAATGACTAAGAGTCGATGAAGTTAATCTATCGATTAATAGCACGTAGTCCGTCTCATTTTTGGCTTGGTTTGAGGTAAGGAAGAAGGCACGAGGCTGTTGATCTGAGCCTCAATAAATTATATGTACATGATTCTGATTGTGCAGTTCTCTTCTCAGTAGCATGCTACTCGCCTCCATAAGGCGCAGTGAGGTTGATGTTGCCATATAGGGATCAGTATCCATGTCATCGATAGCCTTATTATTTTGTCCCTTTTGTTTTCAATCACCTTTGCTTTTTATAAAGGTCATGAATATATCTACCGCTAATGTTTTTGTTTTTCTTTTGTAGTCATCTTAGCTGAAGCTGTTGCTCTAATTGCTGCTGGCACCGTGCATCGTGTTTGCATCACTACATGGTAAGGTTAAGATGTAAATATAATTTTACTTTTCACTATATGTTTTTTCACAATACATGCTTGAGAGAAAAATACTCAAAATCTATCAGCCATTATTTTGTTTAACCACCCATTGGACTACCGTTGTGTTAGGCATCAATTGCGCCATGAAGTATCCTATATAAGGATTCGGTGAAACAAAGCAAGCTTGCTAGTTTAAAGTGCCTGTGCATTTATCATTGAGTATTTTTAGGAATAATTTGCTTTGTTGATGAGAAAATTGTGTGAAACTTTCTTGTGGGCTGATTTACAAGTAGGCTTGTAACAGAGTTGGCATAATTAGTTGAACCACAGTGAACTGCAATTTTTTCTTCTTTCAAGCTGTTTTTCAGATAAAGGACTGGAAAATTTGATCATGCAAGGCATGCAACTATTGGCACAACCTGAACTGGCCTGGTAGTGTATCTTGTGGGCATGAATAACCTTTCAAGGAAATTTGAGGGTGTTTATCTTTTGGATTGAGAGCATCCTGTAATGTCATAAGTTTGTTCCACACAATATAGGAACATAGACTAGAAACATCAATGAAGTCATTGCAAAGAAAGCAAAGTCATCACTATATTGAAAGAAGCAAGAGGCAGTAATGATTAGATGAACCATATTGAAAGAAGTGGAGACAATAATGATTATATGAACCATAGTCATATTAATGACTAGAAATGGTTTTAATTCAGATGCATTGAAAGTTAATATGTTCTTGATTCCTAAATGCAATGACAATATATGGTTAAGAATTCATGAATATGTAATTTCATCTGTAGGATTTAAGGTAGGTTATGTGCCATAAAACATGAATTGCAAGGCTGAATGGGTTGAATTCTAAATAACTACAGCAGATCTGGTAAGAATTATGCTGGTGCTGAGTGATGAAAATATGAAATTAATTGTGGATTACATTTAATCAATATGATTAATGGCAAACTATCATTAAATGTCTTGCAAATGTGTGCTAATGGCTGTACTCAACTTGTATTTGATGCAGTTTCTTGTTCTCTGCTGGTCTACTGTATGAGGTCAACAAGCTTTCTGGGCTGACACTTTCTAAAAGTGATTCCAAAACAAGAAGGTACTGAGGGCATGTCACAGTTTAGTAACGTATTGATATGTTGTTCCGAAGCTCTCTTATTTTGTCAGCTCAAGTCTTTGTGAGATGTATCAGGATTTCATCAACTTTTCAAACTATGAAAATAGGTCACCTGTAGGGTGCCAACGTATGTGAAGGAACATCTCTCTGTGGTTTCTTCGAGGGAAAAGATAGTAGAATTTTGTTCTGAGATTTTCAATCCTGCTCCTTCCCCTCATGTTTGTTTTTTGGTTAAAAAAAAAAATTTTCCTTTTCTGTTCTCACTGATTATCAAACTGCCCATTAGCAGAGTTCTAGCTCAAGTTCTCGACAGGAAAAATCATTAAAGGAGCTCATTGCGTTTGCGTTTGCGTGTTTACGAAATTCAGATATGAACTCGTCTGGGCTGGATGGCTAGTTGTTTGGATTTAGAGTCAGGACCTTATAGGTCAAACTAGCTAACTTCCCGGCGTTATATTGCGGGTGTCTTGGCTGGATGGCTAGTTCTTTGGATTTATAGTCATGACCTCATAGGTCAAACTAGCTAACTTTATTTTATTGTTAATGTATTTTCTAGCACCATGAAAAATTGAATATAAAATAAATAAAAATTTATATGCTTCAATAAATGTAAAAAAACGTTATTTTATCTAGACATATCATTATAATTGTTATTATTCTTAAAAAGGTGTTGATTGAAAGAGCACGTGGAGTCATTTGGTTATTATATTATAAATTTTAAGGTTTTTGTTTGTTTTTGTGTTATAAAAGTAATTTTAAAAAAATTTAAATTATTTTTAGATTAATATATTTTTTTATATTTTTACATCATTTTGATATTAAAAATAAAAAAATATTATTTTAATATATTTTTAAATAAAAAATATTTTAAAAAGTGGTTCACACTTTTAAAAAGTTGAGAGATTATTTTTTCATATATTAAAATAGAAGTTAGTTGTGTTTTTCTTTTCTTTTTTCCTTTAACATAAACACGAAGTTGCTACCTTCATCCATTTAGTGCTAAAATGTAACTAAGGCACACGAACTTCATATATATATATATATATATATATATATATATATTCTCAAATAGATTCTTCTCATATATAATTACTTCCGAACAATATTACGCAATCAATTATAATAGTTAAAGCACCTTACACTTGAGCAATGTGGGACAAATACTCTTTTTGTTTTTTTAAAGAACATAAACATACGTGTCATGAATGATAGAAACAATATATTGTGCGTGCACCAACTTTATTACTGTATTGTATACCTCTACAATTTCTTGTTTTATAATGAGTATTAGGCTTGTTTGTTTCATATAAAGTAATTTTATAAAAATTATTTTTAAAATTTTTCTATGCTTGTTTGTTATTAGAAAAGTTGATAAACAAAAAACACTTTTTAGTCAAAGAAAAATTTGATTTGATTTCTAGAAATGTTTTTGTTTTATTTTGGATGAAAAACACTTTACAAAAATTGTGAAAGTTTTAAAATATCATGTTATTTGCTGATTATATCAAATTTGGTCCCCAAACTTTTGATTCCTATATATTTTGCTTTGAATTTTTTTTTCAATTTCATCCCTTAAAATTTGATTTAAGTTGATTTTTATATCAACTTTGATTCTTATTTTTATGATTGTTATTTGCTTTTCTCTTATCATTTTTTAATTGAATTTTTTATCTATTAGATTTGGTTTTCACTTTTTTTTATTGTTATTTATTTTATTTGAAATAATTTATAAAATTGTAAATTTTCCTTAATTTCATCATCTTTAAACTTTTTTATTTGTTAGTTTGATCTCTATTATTTTGAGTGTTATTTATTTTATTTTAGATAATTTATAAAATTATAAATTTTTCTTAATTTAATCATCTTTAAACTTTTTTATTTGATATTTTATTCCCATTCAACTTTTTAATTTGTAAGATTTATTCCGTATTAGTTTAATAAACTTGAAAAAAATATTAAAAATTTATTTTCCAGCTCATTTTCCATAACATACCCAAACATTGAAAAATATTTTCCAACTTATTTTCCATGATACTACCAAACATGAAAAAATAATTCACTTTCCAAGAATTTATTTTTCAAGGAAATCACTTTCCAAAAGAAAACTACTTTCCAGCAAATAAACATGATCTTAGTTAATAATGTGTTTACAAGTGTATGTTAGGGTTATGATTATCCCTTTTTCCCAAATCAATTAAAGAAGCATCAGTAATGAAGTAATAATAAATTTTCTGATCATGAAAAAATAATTAGAAGTTTTTTTTTTCCTTTTTGATTGAACTATCTAAGCAATTGGTTACATATAAAGATGAGATTACATTATTTACAATAGGACTCCTAATGAAAAGCTTGGCTCATGAACATTATAGAAGATGAACCAAAATGAACAAGTCATCAAATATGGGTGATGTGGTAGAGATTTTGTGAAAAACACATTTAGATCCTTCATTTTTAAAAATAATACGATTTATACAATTTTGGTCATTTTAAATTTTAAAAACTCACTTTTGAAACAAAAAATATTTGTATTATTTTTTATGTAACAGTCCGACTGTACGACTTGCTCAATGTTAAAAGATCTCAACATATCCTCTTTATTTGAGGGTAATTTTTTTTCACCAAAAATTCGGCAGAGTTTCGTTTGTATTTAGGACATCCCAAATTACCGACTACTATCAATTTACTCAATCGACCCATTGTCACAAGGTCCCATAATTCCAGACCTTTCATCAAACATCATAATTTAACACCTCATACAATCCATACAATATATATATATATATATATATATATATATATATATATATATATATATATATATATCCTACGAGTAAGTTCAATATGAACATAGTCTACATATCACATCATAAAATTTAAAAGAAAAGAAATACTAACATGTAAAGAAAGCATTTACAATATAATAACTGTTCTTAAACATTTTAAAAGGGTTAATTACAAGATAACTAAAATACTACATTCTAAGCTGAACTTTTATAAAAATACATCAAGGTTTACACAAAAGTATACTATATAAATGCGATAATTCCCTTTTGTTTAAGTTAAATATTTACATAAGCTTGACAAAGTAGAGTCCTAAACTAATGATCTCCCTGGATATTTGATGAACCTGATACATAAATAAACATACCATTATGTTGATAAAGAATATATATATATATATATATGCTCATGTAATGTATACAAATGAAGTATTAATTTTCTATTGGATCCATAAGAATTCTACTAGATAACTTATATATATATATATATATAAATGTTGCTTGTAAATCTTTTAACCTAATTAACACTCATTTGCATATTCTTAATTTGGATATTCTTATTTACTTGCGTGAACTGGGTGACCTTGCAAAGTCTAATCTTGAAATTCATCTCCCGGCAATCCTATTACGGATGCCATTAGCCGAAGCAAGTCTTGTAAATCATCTCCCGGCAATCCTATCACGGATCCTATTAGCCGAAGCTAATCTTGTAAATACGCTAGGCTTTATTTACTTTGAACACGATATTTATTATAATTACATTCACTAGAAGAATTTTAAATTGTATAAGTGCAAATAGAAGGGAAAATCACGCGCTTGCTTCGCCTGTTTCGAGACCTCCGCTAACAGAAGATCCAATCCTGGTTGCTCCTTCTGAATCACAAGGAAGTTTTTGGTTATGATTCCTTCAAGCTGATATTATAGGGAATCTATATTCATCCATTACTCATATGTTACTTTCTATGCATGTTCATTTCCTCATAATAACATACATACATATATCATGTATATTTTCAGAGTTAGTATCTTAATGTGCAAGTGTTCGTATGACTCAATTCTTTTATATTCTTATATATAATATTCACGTGAAAGTCTACTGTTACCGTTTAATTTTGAACTGTTACTGTCTACACATTGAACTGTTATTGTCAAATCGTTACTGTCTAACTTTGAACTGTTACTGTCTGGACATTTGAACTGTTACTGTCTACACATTGAACTGTTACTGTCTAACTTTGAACTGTTAATGTCTACACATTGAACTGTTACTGTCTAGATATTTGAACTGTTACTGTCTAACTTTGAATTGTTACTGTCTATATATTTGAACTATTACTGTTTGAACACTTATCAGATTTTTAACTATATCTAAAGTTCTAAAACTCCATTTTAAGTGAGATTAATCTCGTTAGAAAGTTAAGACATGAGACTACTAGTTATCTGAAGGAAGGAGAACCCAGTTCTGCTTCCAAGATAGTCAAAATTGCTCATCAACTAGTTAGTCCTATTGCCCTACATAATCAGTCACGACTTAGTCTCGGTTGGTAACCCATAACTAGAGTTCTACATCTCTAAATTAAGCAAGACTAGTTTTCTTGGTTAGCTAACATTCAAATCTACAATTTCTATGAAGGAATCCGATCCTAATTCCCTCATCCTCCTACCTGAAATCTCATAGAAAGTCAGGAGACAAGTCTGTCCAGATTCGTCTCCCCCTCCCCTTCACATAATACTTTCATAAATTATATACCACACACATGAATTAACTTAATCTTAATAATATGTACTTTTTCCCCAATTCATGTCTAAGAACCCTAACCTATGATTCAATATCAAGGCATCAATTCATTATCGAATTTAAAATGAATTTTTAAGATCATGTTTAGAACACCTTACTTGGTATGAATTAAGATTTTGATCTTCAACCGATTGAAGATTTTTAACTCCCTCCTTTCTTTTCTTCTTGTTCAATTTCTTGGTAATCCCTTGCTCTCAAGTGTTTATCCCATCTATAAACCCATAATCTTGGATTGGTTTTTGAAATTTTAGTGTTTCTTTCTTGATTTCGCAAGAATGGGTATAAAACTCCCTATTTTCTCTCCTTATGGTTCTTGCAGATTTTTGGTGAGGAGAGAGTACTTATACTCTATATTTTTTCTTATTTGCATTTAGGCCCCCTTTTCCTTTAAGTATATTATTCTCTTCAATTAAATACAACCCTCAATAGTACCGGGTTTATTATAATGTCTCGAATTATTTCACCTGGAAATTTATATTCAAAAATTTCTGAATTCATGTTTTTATTTAACCATATGCATGAATTTCTTCACTTTTATTTATTTATTTTTCTCGTGGTTTACATTTTAGACCCTAGTTAAAAAAAGAAAAGAGAGAGGGCTTGCTCTTTTCTTGGTGTCCACGGGTTCTATATGGTGAGAGAGGTTTGAATATAAATTTCCAAGTGAAATAATTTTACCAAAAATTGAAGAGACAATGCAAATTTAAGGTTAAATTACATGATTATTGGACAAATCTGCATAAAAATTAAGTCCAAGGATATAATTAGATTTTTAATAAGCCAATTTGACTTAATCATGGGCCAAATTAAAGTTTAATTATGTTTAATAAATAATTTAGGTCCAATTGAAGGATTTAATTAGGTGCAAGGATGTAATTATATTTTAAATGGGTTAAATTAATTTTATCAGGGGCACAATTGGTGAAAAATTAAGTTGAGAGTCTAATTTGGGTTTAATTAAGAAGATTGGAATTTTAGGAGACCAAATTTAATTTTTACAAAGTCAATTGGTTCAAATTAGGGGTCAAATTGCAAGAAAATCAAAGTTTTGGAGTCAATTAAGGGCTAAATTGAAGAAATTTACAGCCAAGGATCATTTTGGAAAAGACGCTGAACTCTAGGGATCCAATTGGCTGAAATCAGGGGTGAAATTGAAGAGATTTGAAGGTTTAATGGCCAATTAAAGGTTACATTGAAAAAGTCTGAAACCAAGGACCAAAATGAAAAAGACACTGAAATTTAGGACTTAAATTGAAGTTTATCAGGGGGAAAATTGAACAAAATTGAAATTTTGAAGTCAATCAGCGATGTAATTGAGAAAATAATAAATCAAAGGACTATAATGAATTTTACCAAAACGACGCCGTTTTGGGGTTGACTATTCATCTTCTTCTTCAGCTTTTCACCAAAAAACTACTCGAGTGGCCTCTTTTTCAAGGCGTTCAATGTTTCATCTCTCAATCAAATTGAACAAAACTTATATGTAAACGATGACCTGACATCTGATCACACCCTAGTGTGGTCCGTTCTGGCCGATTGACACCATGATGGCTGTGGCACTACCCCAAAGTGACCAACCCGACTAGTCCTTTCCTATAATAAATCTGACAGCCTATGATATCCATTTTGAATCAATGATTGAGATTCTTCCAGGTCGAATTAAGGGCCAAGATTTGGCACCATATGAGACAAAGTGTCCCTCTTCTACCCCCTATAAATAAAGATGGATTTCATGGCATGAGAGAGGAGAAATTAGAAGCCAAAGTTTGAAAAAGAAAATCAGCCCTTTCCCTTGTTTTCATTTTTTCTTCCCCCCGCCACCTCTTCTTCCACCTCGCCTTCGCTGCTAGCATTGCCACCAACCACGCTCCAGTCTACCCTGCAACACCAGGAACAACTCTAGCAATTGTTTGCCTCCAAGCAGCGTCTCCTCTTCCTCTTGTTTCCCCCCTCCCCGATTTGGTCAGTGCATGATTTTTTATGCAATGAGTAAATAATTGCATGGTTACTGGGTCGGGCTAGCAACCATGCGGGCCTGGGCTGGGTCCAGCCCGACCCAAAAAAAGGAGGCTGGACCCAGCCTAGAAGGCTGGCTGGGCTGGGTACAGCTCGACCAAAATAAAGAGGGTCAGGTCTGTTCGGCCACCAGTCGACTCAACCAGACTCGACTAGGTTCAGCCCAGCTCATATATTTAATAATAATAATAATAATAATAATATATTATGAAAAGAAAATTTCAAATTTTATTTAAAAGTCCTTAAAAAAAGTTGTGGTTTTCTTGTATGTCTTTCTATCAATTTTGTATAATATCGAGTTGTATATTTACACTGTAAGATACAAATTCGGTATTAAAATGACCAGTTTTCTTCGAAATGCTTCTAAAATGGTTTTCAAAAAAATTAAAAAAAATCTCAAAAAATTTGAAATTAATTTCCTCTTTTAAAAAACAAAGAAACAAAAACAAAAAAAGATTTTGTTTTCATGCATAGGATCAAATCTTAAAAGTTTTACAAAACATATTTTCATAAAAAAATTCACATTTTCTCATGTTTTGAAATGTAAAATGGATATCATAACTAATTTATGATTATCCGGTAGAGTTTAACCAAAATATCAAAAAACCCTTCATAAATCATTATGTTCATTTTACATTAAGGTTTAGATGTAGACTTTAATATTTGAGGGTGTAAAACTTCACAGTAGAGTATACCCTTGATTATTACTTAAAAGTGCATTATCATTAAGGCTTTATATCATCATATTGCACTAAAGTATCATTAAATTCCCTAACTAAAGCATGTTTTATAATAACAAGTCTGATAATATAATATATCTTTAATTTATGGTAAATGCTTGTTTTGAATGCAGGTGTGTCTCACAATTCAAAGGATTGATTGATGTGATTAACTATTTAAATTAAGAAGACAAAGAAAAGGCTAAGAGAAGAGATGCTGGTTCAAACTGGAACACTATTCGGTTATTGGATCATAACTAGAGTTGTAGACCTTGGATTTAGGTCTGCTTTATATGGATGGAAAGCTAAGATATAAACCTAAAACTTTCATGGGAGTCCAAGAATCAATTCTGCCATTTTCAAGTTCAAATCATAGCAACAACGAAGAAGTCAGAATTTGTCCTGCAGCTCAGACACTATTCGGTGTTTAGCTTATATCTTAAGTTCTAGAAGTCCAAATGAGCTCTGTTTTTTTTGTTGGAAAGTTGAGAAAATTACCCACAACTTTCATAATACAATGGGCTCTAATTCTGATGTTAGTAATGATGTTTTGGCCAGCCAACAATATCAATAACCAGCAACCAACAATGTCAATAACCAGTAGTCAAATCAATGGTTGGCCACCAACTAAATAGTTTGTCAATCAATCAATAGTTTCAAATTTTAGCCTATAAAAGGAGGCATTTGCCATGTATTTAGTCATCTTGGTTTTCAGATCAAGATCATGTTCTTGCTTTCTTTCTTTATATTTTTGTAATGCTTAAGTTTTGCTTTCATTAATCTCTTGTTTATGCTTTTCATCATAACTATGTTCTTATCTAGTTTATTTATATTCTTCTTCTTCATTATGTTTAGCTAAGTTAATTATGTCAAGGTGAAAAGGTTTTATTAATGGTGTTAAAACATGTATAATATAAACTCAACATGGACTTCAATGTTTATATCCAAGAAAGTTTGCTGTTAACATGTCTTATCTTTTTATCTTACTAATTATTAATACTTTGCTTGTTAAATGGTTAACTAGATTTGTGTTGTATAATACTTGGTACATCAAATGTTTGATCCTTCATAGTCTTCGGACGACATCATTGTTATGCGAGGAACTTGATTTGTTGTTAACATAAGTTAGCAACATGAATGCCTGATGATATTTATAAGTATCGTGTTACTTAGATAAGATGATTAATATGATCATGTTAATAATTTATAATGAGATAATAACGATAAATCATCCGATTAGAAACTCCTTTGTGTGTGGTTTCCAGTTGAGTAATAAAAAGAGTTTATACTTTAATTATTTCTAATACTATTAGTGGATCCTCTAACCTTGACAACTGTTTTATCATTGTTTAATCCTTGCATCAATATTATTACATCTCAAAGTTCTCTTCAACATTAATATCATTTTCATCATCATCATCATCATCATCATCATCATGATTATTATTATTATTATTATTATTATTATTATTATTATTATTATTATTTATAATTTATATAGTTTACCTCCCTATGGTTTGACCCCGGTCTTGCTGGGTTATTTATTACTTCGACACTCCTGCACTTGGGATAAGACATTAACTCTTTGATCGTATCAACCCTCAGCTATTAAAGATACAAAGAAATAATTACGATGCTAAAATTTAACTCTTAGAATGGTTAGGATTCAACCTAACAAGGTAAAAACATCTTCATGAAAAGAGATTTGCCTTGGACTTTAAAAAAAGACCAATGAATAGAAACTTGACCTAGAAAAACAATCAAATAACAATGCAACTTACTTTAAGTAGGATGCACTGAGGGTGATGCGTCTTCTCGTTGCACAACCAGTCCCTTACCCGAACTCTCTCTGACCGTTAAGTTTCCTAGTAACCTTAATACTAGGTGGCGACTCCTAAATCTAAATCATAATTTTATAATTAAATCCAAAACCCTTTTCCTTCTAACATTTAGGTTGATGGATTGGTTTGCACGTGTTTCAAGGGTGTTAATGAGGTTTAATTTGGGTTGAAATAACTTAAAACTTAAGTTTTTAGGGCGAAAAAACATTACTCTGTTTTTTTGGCAACCACAATGGTGGCCGAAATCTTATTAAGCTGATTTATGCTTTCAAATTTTCACAAGCTTATAAAAGATCCTATTGGCAAGCTTTCAGATAAGTTTACTTAAGTCTAATTGACGAGCCTAATTAAGCCAACTTATAAGCCTTAGGGTAGCGCATGTGTGGCTGTTCGGTTGTCAGGAAAGAACCCTATGTATGTCCTTTGACCTTCTATAATGTTGACATTGTGGTGATAAGAGAATATTTTCTTGACATGACATTTTTCAACTTTAAAACTGAAAGCATTGATGTGTTGTTATTAGGAAAGGGTTTACTCCATAGATGCTTCTCTTTTTTATTCACTTTCATCGCCGATCGAGAAAGGAGCACAATTGAACACAAAATTGGAATTGCCATGCCCTTAAAAACAATTGCCCCAATCCACCATTCCCGAGGTAGTATAATTCGGATTAGAGATGTCAATATCATGATGGAGTCTTGAGCCATTTGATTGAAAATTGCAAAAAAGATGGTATCTGTCACGTAGTCACTCAACCGTCATCACCTTGTCTAGCAGCTTGCAAAATGCTGATAAAGCATAGATGAATGAGCATTGCATTATGCTTCAATATGTTTTTCATGTGTATGGGATTGCATCACATACTTTTAATAAATTGTGCTTTGTTATTTATCTCATGATTGTCTTGAAATAAAAAAAAAAATATCTTTCAAAAAATATTTTAACAAAATAATTTTTTTTTGATCAAACTATGAAATTTAAAATAATCAATCTGGAAAGATTAAAAGTGTTTTAACTATACAAATGACTTGATATTTGTTAAAATAACATAACAAATAATATAGAGTAACTAAATTATTTTGAGATCATATACGAAATTAAACCATATATCATCCAGCTAAGCTTTAACAATTAATATAATATATCTATTGAAATGGAGTGGGTGTAATAGTTATTTATTTTATTTTATTTTATTTTAGTGCATGTAGTTTTAGTTTTTCTATTTAAATATCTATGATTTATTAATTGAGTGTAGATTTTCCAAGTCAAGAAATATCCGTAGTGTAAGTAATTCAATTAAACAACATTTAATTATTCAAAGTTAGGAAATGTCTGTTTCATGTCATATTTGACCAAGTTAAATAATATTTTTTAAAAATATTTTAAAAAAATTTAATTATTCAAATTAAAAAAATAAGAGTAAAAGGAAATTTGTACAAAAAAAAAGGTATGAACCATAAGTAATAAATTAAAAAAAAAGGAAAAAACTTGTAGGGTTGCTATATGATCTATACTTTTTTTGCTTTTTTTGATACATAAGATTGAAGATCATGTATTTCTTCGACCATATAATGCTTATAAGTTAGACTAATGCTTATAAGTTAGACTATCGCTCTACTTCTTGTGTGTACTTTTTATGTGTTTGTCTTCTGATTATATTTACATCTCCTATCATTTCTGCTTTTATGAACATTCCTTTTCATTTCTTGAGTCTGATCATGTTTCTGCCACAACCAACTCTAACCCATAGTTGGCCCTTATCTCCCACCTTCCAACTTCTTACCTTAACATACTTCCCATCATACAACCCACCTCAAACAACAACACTCCCCACACACACACCTCGATCTCTTTACCACTATTTGCAACTATATCTTTTAATCATTTTACAGGTTTAGGTTCTACTGCTCCAAACATCAAACCATATAATTCTCCTCTTTCTGTTGCGCCCCTAGCTTTCTCGTTAGGCCCTGTCTCTCCTTCACGGGTCTGTCAGTTTATGCATGCTCCTACTAAGAGTCATCGGGCTGCTGTAAAATGTATACTATGCTACTTGAAAGGTACATCTTCCTTCGGTTTTCACCTTACTCTTGGCTCCTCGTTATCAGTTCATGGTTTTACTGATGTTGATTGGGCAGGGAGCATCGATGATCGGAAGTCTACGGGTGGCTATATTGTCTTTCTCGGCAATACTCTCATTTCATGGAAATCTGGCAAGCAATGCACTGTTGCTCGCTCCTCGACTGAAGTAGAATATAAGGCATTAACTGATGGTACTGCTGAGGTTCTTTGATTTTGTTATCTTCTAAAAGATTTATTTTTTTTCTCCCAATTCTGTTACCAACATTTGGTGCGACAATGTGGGTGCTATGTATGTCTGCTAAACCTATCTTTTATGCACGTACAAAACATGTTGAGGTTGATTATCACATTGTTCGTGATAGAGTGGCTAAAAAGGAGATATATATTCGCTTTATATCCTCCGAAGATCAATTAGTTGATGTTCTTACTAAGTCGCTTCCCCACACTGCTTTTGCTTATTTGAGGTCCAAGCTTCATGTGGTCAACCCACCTTCAGCTTGAAGGGGTGTATTATGAGATGTGTTGTAATATAGGAAATATTGTACTTTCATTGTATATATTTATCACGCGTAGTGCGCTATACAGTAACCATTATATGTTACCCTAGTCATATATATATATATATAGAAGAGATGACTCCTGATTATGTAAGCCCTTTAATCAATAATAAGTTGTGCTTCAACTATATATATAAATTTAAATTGTAAAAGTAACCCAGCGATCTTGTATAGAAAATTAAAATAATAAAACTTTATTCATCTGTTTAAACAAAATTACAAGATGGGACTCCTCCATCTAAAAACGAGCCTACGAATGAAGAAACCAAAAGAAGTTCAGATGGAAGTCCTCATCTTCAACATCCAGATGCGCTCATTATCCCAGAAATTATGGGCTTAACGTTAGAGCATTGGGATTTTGCAGGGCCTCCTGGTCCTCTATATGCAATGTTAATGTTAGCAAGCTTCACCTTCTGACATGGGAAGCCACTACTGCAAGCAATCCGAACAACAACCGGAGTTGCAGAAGTTCCCCTTATGCTCTTAAAACTAACATCACTGATCTTCACTTTTGATGGAGCCTGCAAAAGAAAAAAAGAAGAAGATTAAGACCCCAAAAGACCTCTAGTAATCTCCCTGGCTGGAAGGAACATAAAAAAATTAATATGCATGTGTTTGCAATCTTCAGAATTGCATTATTGATCTAGCATGATGTAAAAAAGATTTTGATAAATGGTGGAGTGTTCGAGCCACGAATTGGGTAAAATATTGTCACAGTAATTTAATATTGTGAAAATATTCTTTTGGTAACAGAAAAAGCAATACCTTTAGACTGCATTGGTTCCATGGGCAATACCCTTGATCTATGATTACAGGGTTTTGGACATTGTTCATGACAATATCCTCAAAATGCATGTTAGATGCGACACCACCGTATAAAGCTGGCCAAGATTTTATTCTAACGCCATTTGTAGTATCTGAGATGGTGCAATTCTTGACAAATATTCCAGAAACAGGTTTCTCATCGGGGTATTTCCCTAAACTTCCAACACTGATGCCATGGCCAGGTCCACATGTTACTCCTGTGATATGTAATTCTTCGGTGCCATCTCCCACGGAGATACAATCATCGCCTGTGCTAATTTTTGAATCGATAATGTAGATCCCAGTAGATCGGCCGATGTGGATTCCATCGGTGTTTACACTCTCACCAGGTGCTCTCACGGTAAAATGCTGGAAGGTGAGGTTTTTGCACCCCAAGACGTTAACATGAAAGTTCTTGCTATCTAGTGTAGTTATATCTCGGACTAATGCATTGTGTTGGAATATTTCCAATTATATGGTTGCCATTGTCAAAGAAGATGGCTGCCATTGTCAAAGAATGAGGCTACAATGGTGGGTTGTTGGTGGCAACCAACAACCATTGTCTAATGTCAAAGTTTGGTAAGTTTGGCAGCCACTATTGTTGATAAAAGAGCAAGAGGAGCTGCCATGAATGCCTATAAATAGAGGCATACATTAGAGAGAAAAATGAGAAAGTGAGAGAGGGAAAGTAGAGCCAAAGATGTGAGAAATGTAGGAGAGGGTGAGCTGCCAAGGCAGCCAGCAGTAGCTGCCATTGCAGCACTGAAAAGAGAGAAATAGAGTGAGGTTGAGAGTTGCCAAAGAGGGGATGATTCCTCCTCCTCTATTGTTGTAAATCTTGTACTCTCCCTATATAATGCAATGGCTTCTCCCGTGGATGTAGGCGGTTTGCTGAACCACGTTAAATATTGTGTCACAGTGTGCTTCCCCTCCTATCTGAGCAACTATCAGTACACCACCGGTCCGTTCATGGGGAGCCGGAATCCCTAACAATTGGTATCAAAGCACATGGTTTAAAGGGGTGTTTGATTTTTGCTCAAAAATAAAAGTTCTCAAAATGGTGTTTTGACCATACCACTGTGGAGAGGAGGCCGAGACGAAGCCACTGGTGAAAACGGCGTCAAAAACGGACATCGGACATGCCCGTACACGCCCCCACGCGTCGACGAGGTGGCAGTCTACAGTAACCATGTAAAGGATGATGTCAGCATGACATAATTGTGATGTCAGCATGCACAGCAGCATGCCAGGGATGACATCAGCATGATGTAATTGTGATGTCAGTATGCACAGTTGGCATGCCATGTCAGCGACCAGTCATCTGCCATGTCATTATAGCGGGACCCACCTGCCACGCCATCAGCCGCGAGCCGAGTTGAGCCGAGCCGAGCCAAGCTGGGTTGAGCTGAGTTGAGCTGCGAGCCGTGGGAGAAGATTCTGTGCAGCAGAGTCTACGTTCAACCGGATCTGAGATTGAATCTGGGCCGTTCATCAGACTAGAATTGTTTTGATCAAATCTTAACCGTCTGAAATGCGATTTGGACGATTTCAGACTTGTTTCCAGCTAATTTGATCGTTCTGGATGCAATGGTACGGTCCGATCGTTGAGATTTGAGACCGAAAGTGGCGGTGGTGAATTAACAAAAGAGATTGCCCGATCAGGAGGCATCCGATGGTCTTCATGGTGGACGTTGGAGATGAAGAAGAAGAAATCACACATGTTTACCCAATTGCATGTGCTGAACTGCTAAGTGGGGAGAATTTTAATAGCCTTGAGGGAAGGCAAAATTGGGACACTCTGGACACCCGATCAAGTGGACAATTAGAGGTGTAGAGTGAAAACTGATGAAGACCAATCTTGACGAATCTAAGCACTGGTAGTCTCGCCAGATGTTGAGAACTGATGTATTACACTAGTATATTCCAGATCACTTGTAAAGGAAAGCCGCAACAAAGCTAGCAAATGGTTGTATATACGGAAAGACAGTACGATGGATAGATATGGCCTAAGAAGTTCTGTCTAGGAGGTTGGGTTTTAAGCGGGACCAGTGTGACCCCTCCAATCTTTCATGGGAACTTGCTTAGTGGAAGGATTATCCATACGATACTATTTTTGTATATATAGCAGTTTGTAATGAAACGGTTGAAGACTAGCAAGACGACGGCACAAGGGAATAGTTGGGTTCCGTATGTTCAAGGATCTGATGAAGTGGTGATTTCTCCAAATAAGTTAGATTTGGTGACTGTGATTTCTTGAGGAAGAATTGATGAAGACCCTGATAATGGAAGAGAAATACAGCAAGGGATAAAGATTGGCACCCTATTTTGACTTGGACAGGTGTTGTGACAGGATGAGCTGCTGTCAAACATAAGCAAGGAATAGGGGAAAATCTGGAGAACAGAAATTGCACGAGGGCACACGGAGATTGTGCAGGAGTACTCGTAGGATCCAACGAGGTACTGTAATAAGACAACAGGTGCAAGGAGAAGAAGTGTTCCCAGATGAAGCTCAGAGCAGAGACTGTTAAAGTTTGTACAACAGGAAGTCTCTTATGCTCTTAATGAAGACAACAGGCGAAGACCTTTCCAATGCATGCAAGGATGGAAAGAGAGCTGTTGTAGAGGCACCTAATTGAGGGGGTGTAAACGCCTGTGATAAAAGGCGACCACCTATGATGAAAGGCGAAGACACCAAAGAGAGTTGGTGTAGGTGGAGCTGTCAAGCAGAAAGGCACAGAAGCTCCAAACATAGAAATCGAGGTGGAGGATTGCGAGGAGTATACCACAACTTTCTCTTTCTATGTAGTTAGTGGCAGTAATCTCTCCCATAGTGCACATGGTGGTAGAGAATTTTGGAGCCACTTTGAAGCATCTCAGCTGAAGGAAGATGCGACCACCTATGAAAGGTGAAGACACCTTAGAGAAGGTGTGAGGGCCGTGATAGGAGCCCCAGTTCAGACCGCCTCATGACAACAGGCGAAGACACCTTAGAGAAGGTGTGAGGGCCATGATAGGAGCCCCATTTCAGACCGTCGCATGACGACGAGCGGAGACACCTGAGGAAAAGGTGTGTGGGCCGCGATATGAGCCTAGTTCAGAACAACCCCAGAGCCAAAGTGATGGCTAGATATGAGTGGACAGATGTATAGCCAATGAAGTGGCTATGATGAGTATGGAGCTAGAAGACATTTGCCTTGGACAATAAGTGTGTGACTTGTGGAGCATTAAGACGCGGCTGCTATGAAGGAGCAGAGGGCATGCGCAGGTTCCGGGAACGAGTTGACTCTTGTCAAGGTGGTGAGCTCGGTAATGGAATTGTAATACTCAGAGTATAAAGACAGATATGGATCAACCTTTAATGGGCTGCCCCCATGGTTAAAGGTGGAGAGCTACCTGGACTTTTACAACTAAGAGCGAGAGACTCACGGAGAAGTAAGGCGTGGTTCCTAGGGTGGAACAGAGGGCAGGCGCAACTTCTGGATGAGTAGACTCTTGGAAGAGTGGTGAGCTCGTGATCATATTGAGATACTCAGATAATGACTGTCGCACTTGAAAATAGAAATTTCCGTTTGAGGGGGTGTTGTAAGCCTTGATGTAAGGCTTGATGAATCATTCCGGACCGAGCATGGTTGATACGCTCGAAGGGGAATGTTGTGTTCCAGAGACAAGCGTTAACACTCTTCAGATGTGAAGTGGCAGACCATCTGGTTGAAGTGATCCTTTGGAGTGAGCAAATGGGTGCTTGGATGACTCTGGTGATTGAAAGGTTTGGCAAGTACCTAGAAACTTGGTCACAGATGCTCTCGAAATGGTAAGCTTGGAAGAGCTGCAGGATGCAAGCGTGTGTTGAAAAAACAAGAGGACAATTACCCACATAAATGGCAAAGGGGGTGATTGTTGGAATATTTCCAATTATATGGTTGCCATTGTCAAAGAAGATGGCTGCCATTGTCAAAGAATGAGGCTACAATGGTGGGTTGTTGGTGGCAGTAACAACGTGGGCATTGACAGAAGGATCGACTAGATTGGCGGCGGACTAGAACATGTAATGCTGGTCAGTTGCAGCGACATATTAAGTGTCAGCTTTGTAATATATTTGGGCATTCCACACAGCAATGCTCCCAACTTGTGCACCTTGATAATCACGCCTCGGCTAACCTCTTTCTTAGTAATACTTCCACAACAAATTCTATCACTTGGTTTCCTGACACCAACACAAATCAACACATTACTCTAGATATTGCCGGTATGACACATGTAAAACCTTATCTCGGTAATAATCAATTGCATGTTGGTGATGGTAAGGGACTTGTCATAACTAATACAACCCATAATATCTAACATACCCCTAAACGAGTTTTTATGTTGTCTAATGTCTTGCATGTTCCAAAAATTAAAAAAAGAGACTATTATCTATTCAACAATTTTGCCATGAAAACTATGTCTTTTTTGAATTTTACTCTTTTGTTTTCTATGTTAAGGATGTTACCCAAATTTTAACCCACCTATTTGATAAAATTTTCAAAAAATCCAAAAATAGCGAAAAACAACAAAAATCCAAAAAAATACATTTTTTAAATATATTTGCATCGTTTTTAGTATTTTTAGCATCGTCTCAAAAGAATTTAAATTTTCAAAGATCTTTGGAACGCGTTCGACTTTTAACGCGTTATTTAAATCATTGATTTTCCTCATTGAGTCGATGTTGATATTGCTCGTGTTCAAAGAATAAAAAAAAATTAAAATTTACAAAAAAGAAGTTGAGGGACCAAGTTTGAGACCTAGTAACATTTTTTGCCTATAAATAAGAGTTTCAAACACACACAAAAGGGGGGCAATTTTACATAATTGAGGGGAATCACAAAAAAACCCTAAACACAAAAAAAACCCTAAAAACCATACCCCTTTCTTATCCCTAACCGAAGTTGCCGCTCAAGTCTCCTCTGCCAAAAGGAAACCGGTTGCCCCCCTGGCCATCTAACTTTTTACTATTCTCCAGCCCTTTCAGCTCCTCTCGTTAACCCGCAGCACCAGCATCTCCCCTCTATCATTGTTTTCTCCCATCGTCTCTAGCAGCCCCATACACCGTCCCATCTCCCTCTCATCACCACAAAACCAGCGCCTCTCAAGCCTCCCCTCTCGCCAGCCAAAGCTTTTCCTCCCTCTCAACCACTACATCTCTCTCAGCCTCCCAGCACACCACAGACGCCTTCGCCTTAACTGGCCCCCTGAACCAGCCGCCAGCTCGCCAAGACCAAAAGGAGGGTAGAGCCGTCCCCCTCACTCTCTCGTCTTGCTGTACGTTTCAACGTTTTCTTCTCCATCGCCGATTGAATCAGGCCTCCCTTACACTCAGCCACCAAGAGCACCACCTTCCAGCCTGAAGCCAGCCCCGTCTGCTTCCATCATGACCCGCCACCGACAGATTAGCCCACCTTCTTCCTCCAGCACCAAGCCCAACCTCCGCGGCAACAGGAGTGAAGATCATCAACGTCACTGTCGCACCCTCACGGCGGAGTGCAGCATCGTGGCAACCCTCGATTGGTTTCGGGTTATTTTTGTTTTGTGTAAAGGGAGTCGCCACTTAGTATTTTGGTCATTATGAACCCTAACTGGTCTTTTAGAGATTCTAAGGCAAGGGACTGGTTGTGTAAAGGGAAGGTATTAGCACCCCTAGTACGCCCTACCTAAGGTAAGTTGCTTGGTGTTTAGTTTGCTTTATACTTGCTATGGTGTTGGGTGTTTTCTAATCCCATCAGTTTTTTTTAGGTTTGATTCAAACTAAATTTATTAAGATAGAAATCCAAGGAGATTCCATGTGCTTTAAAAGCTTATTTTTTCCTTAGTATTTCAAGAGTTTGCGACTCGTAAATCACAAGGAGGAGGGACAAAAAATTTAGAAATCCAGGGCGCTTTAAAAGCCTATTTTTGCCATAGTGTTTTATACTCTCACGGCTCATAAACCGTGGAGTGCAAAAAATTTGAAATGTCCTCGATTATAATCAAGGCTTCTTTCAAGGATGTGTGATGACTTATTATCTCTAAAAAATTATTTTGGATATTTACCACTTAGGGTTTCTTTATCCAAATATTAAAAGTGAATAATAACAAGTTATTCCCATTAAATATTTTGGATATTCATCCATTTGGGATTTCTTTACCCAAACATTAACGGTGAATAATAGATGAATTTTCCCCAAAATAAGATTTTTTATTTTTTTTGGAATATTGGCCAATACCCTTTGGTATTTTACAAACATGTTGTAAAATCCAGAAATGCAAGAAAATAATTTTTGTTGTGTTTAAGAAATCCATGCGAAAACACCTTTTCAAAACTTCCAATATTTTTTGTATAAAAAAGAGCGTTCAAAACATGTTAGGGTATTGACCGTATGCAACATACAAGAAAAATTTTAATTTTTTTTTATTGAAACACAAGCATGACAATAACACAAAAATCACGATAAAAGCTAACCAACCGTCACATATATTCTAAGATTTATAATAAGCTTAAAGCAAACTAAAAAAAAAATTCAAAGCCAACTCATCCTACGCAGACAGCAAGGAAAAAAATAAAACTGGGAGCAATCACTAAGAAAAACAAAACAATTGCTGGCTGATTTCTTACCCAGCAGGTGTAAGGAAAACAAAAGGAAAGTCCCTAAATGAAGACAAACCCTTTTTACATGAACAACAACTAAACTCAAACATTATGGAAGAAATGGACAAGCGCTGTTTTTGTCTAAGCAGAAATCAATTATTAAGAGGAAAAGAGTTTTACAACCGAATAACCAACGAATGCCTAGTATAAAAAAAATAACAAAGGAGGAGAGATTGGGGCTTATACCTGCAAATCCTGTTTGCAGCAAATAATAACCAAAGACCAAAAGACAGCTCACGTGTACCTCCTTAGCTACTGGTAAATGACAGACGAAGCAAAGACGCTGAAGTTGTGCTGATGAATTGAACATTCTTTCTTCTACTTCTCTTGCTTTTACTGGTTTCCCTGTCGCCTGCCTCTCCTTTCTCCTCTCATTTTTTTTTGTGATGAAAGGATCAAAGAAAGAACCCCTATGTTCCCCTGTTATCTGCGGGTTTTTAAAACTCCTGCCTCTCTTGTGTTTCTTCTTCTTTCTTTTGTTGTTTTTTTCTGCTCCTCTTCCCCTAGTTTTCTCTTCTTTTTATGCTCTTTTTTTTTGTTAGGTCATTAGCAGGGCTTATAAATAGTATAAATATATCTCTATTTAGGAAAGATTCAATGCATTAATTCTAGGATGCATTACCCTACTGATTTGCAGTTAAAAAAACACAAAAAGAAAACTTAAATATTTTGATTCTGATGTTTGATTTCTTTCCAGTTTTTTAAAGGATGGTGTGGCTTCTTTCTTGCCTTCCATAAGGCCAGCTGCTCCCTTTGAAATGAGGTAATAAAAATGTGGTTGCAGCTCCAAAAATCAGGCGTGATGATAAAGGAAAACAGCAGGAATTTGCAGAGAAAAAAAAAGAAATCAGATGGGTAAGGGTGCATGCTGCAAAGTCTTATTTTCCTTATTCGGTGTGCTAAAAATCCTGTCATTTATGATGATCCAACCCCCTCTCCAGCTTTCAATATCCTTCTTCAATTCAACTCCTCATTTTAGCACTTTTCGATTCAGTACTTGGTCCAAAAAAAATCCTTCGAATCAGGCCCGCGAACTTGGGCAAAAATCCTTCTTGCGGCAAGAATCCCTGCTTTCACACTAGATATTCAAACGGGAATATCTTGAGCTTCTGATATAGAAATCAAGAAATTAAAAAGCCCAAATTCATCTACGTGTCCTAGACTACAACTTTAATGAAGGATTCAAATTGAGATAAAATTGTTTTAAAGAACAGAATCTGACAGTAATTTGGTTGATCAAAAAAGGTCTCCTGATCTAATTCAGAAATTGACAATGCTGAGAATCCCGATATGACTGAGAGTATGACCTAAGAACAAATCATCAAAATTTATGATGGAAATAGAGTTTTTTCTAGTGTAAAACTCGGGTCAGGATCCTTCACGGTAGGACTCCCTACTTTCACACTAGATATTCAAACGAGAATATCTTGAGCTTTTGATATTGAAATCAAGCGATTCAAAATCCCAAATTCATCTAAACTTGTAGAGCTACAACTTTGATGAAGGAGTTGAATTAAGATAAAATCGTTTTAAAGAACAGAATCTGGTAGTAATCTAGTTGGTCAAAAAGGTTCTTGATCTGACAGTGCCGAGCATCCAAATCTGACTGAGAGTCTACCTTAAGATGAGTGATCCCTAGGACCCAATAAAGGTGTAAGTTAATTTTTCAACATGTCATGAGTGACAAAACATAGTTAGGATGGTCAGATATCATACGAAACCAAGTCAGAATTAGAGCCTAATTTGGAACAAAAAATTACGACAGCAGCAGAATCAGTTTCTTTTTAGTGCAAATTTGAGTGAATTATCCAACCTTAGAAATAAGATAATGAAGGAATGAAGTTAGAATTATGAAGCCCCTAGTCAGTCTAAGAAACCTGATGATTTTGGCAGCAAAGGGAAAGGATAAAGAGAGTAGAAAACAGCTCAGACAGGGTTTTGAAAAAAAAAAAATTTCTTTCTCTACTTTTGTCAATCTTCCAGCAAACATGAGTTAAACTCCTACACTCAGTTCAAAAGAAGTATACAACGTCTCCATCACGTGGGGTCAAACAATAAGTAACAACAGTCGCCTCCACCTCTACAACCGCAAGACCTGCCACCCGAAGTAGAGGAGAAGAAGACAAAACCCATAACATACTGACCCGCCGTGAAGTAGATCCGAAGAAGGAGAAGGCTGTGAATCGATTTGGACCAAAAAGAAAGAAAAATTAACATAATTCCCATCATTCCTTTTCATTTATTGAGTCTGATCATGTTTCTGCCACAACCAACTCTAACCCATAGTGGCCCCTATCTCCCACCTTCTTACCTTAACATACTTCCAATCACACAACCCACCTCAAACAACAACACTCCCCACACACACCTCGATCTCTTTACCACCATTTGCAACTATGTCTCTTGATCATTTTACAGGTTTAGGTTTTATTGCTCCGAACATCACAACATATAATTCTCCTCTTTCTGCTGCGCCCTCAGCTTTCCCGTCAGGCCTTGTCTCTCCTTCACGGGTCCCTACACAGTCATCGCTGGTCTTAGATCTCTGTATTGATCTTTCCATCTACTCCATTCCACAGCTGCACACATCCATCAGGTCTTTTAACTCTCCTGCTCCAGTGGTTTCCCGATAGCACCACATGGTGCTGCATCCCTTACAGCACAAGTCTGTCAACTTGAGCTCAGTTTCTGCATCTCCACTACCTCCTAACTCATGGGTAACATATTCCTCTACTCATGAACCTTTGACTTTCAAATAAGCTAACCATTTTCTATGCTGACATTCTGCTATGAGATTTGAAATTACAGCTTTACATACCAATGGTACTTAGTCCTTGGTTCCGTATGTGTTTTCTATAAATGTTGTTGGTTACCGTTGGGTTTATAAAATCAAGCGTCGAGTTGATAGCACTGTTGAACACTACAAGACGCGCTTGGTTGCACGAGGATTCACTCAACAGGAAGGTATCAACTACTTAGAAACCTTCAATCTTGTTGTTAAACCGACCACTGTTCGCCTGGTCTTCACCATTGCCGTATCTAACCGTTGACAGATTCGAAAACTTGATGTTCATAGTGATTTTCTCAATGGTTCACTTCAGGAGGTTGTTTATATGTAACAGCCCACGGGGTTTGTCGACCCTGTCCTGCCAACTCATATGTGTTGCCTTCACAAGTCTCTTTATAGTTTAAAACAAGCCCCGTGGGCTTGATACAAATGACTAAGTGACTTTTTTCTTTCGGTTGGCTTCCGCGCTTCCAAGGTTGATACTTCCTTATTCATTCTGAATGTGAATCATGATATATGTTATTTGCTTGTCTATGTGGATGCCATTCTTCTCACTGGTAGTAACTCTACTTTGATTCAACGCCTTATTATCCTACCGAGTTCAAAATTCAAGCTCCGATATCTAGGTAATGCTCACTATTTCTTGGGGATTGAGGTCACTCCCACCAGTATGAGTCTCATGCTTAGTCAACACAAATATGCTTTTGATATCCTGAGTCGTGCTGGTATGTCATCGTGCAAGCCTGTTGATACAATGACTTCCGCCTCCAAGAGTAGCTTATAGACTAGTAAGCCATTCTCGGACCCCACTCGTTTTTGACAAATTATTGGTGCTCTTTAGTATCTCACATTTATTAGACCTGATATATGCTATGCTGTCAATAAGGTCTGTCAGTTTATGCATGCTCCTACTGAGAGTCATTGGGTTGTTGTCAAATGTATACTATGCTACTTGAAAGGTACGTCTTCCTTCGGTCTTCACCTTACTTGTGGCTCTTCGTTATCACTTCATGGTTTTACTGATGCTGATTGGGCGGGGAGCATCGATGATCGGAAGTCTATGGGTGGCTATATTGTCTTTCTCGGCAATACTCCCATTTCATGGAAATCTGGCAAGCAATGCACTATTGCTCGCTCCTCGACTGAAGTAGAATATAAGGCATTAATTGATGGTATTGCTGAGCTGCTTTGGTTTTGTTATCTTCAAACATATTTATTTTTTTCTCCCAGTTCTGTTACCACCATTTGGTATGACAATGTGGGTGCTACGTATCTATCTGCTAATCCTATCTTTCATGCATGTACAAAACATGTTGAGGTTGATTATCATATTGTTCGTGATAGAGTAGCTAAAAAGGAGATACATATTCACTTTATATCCTCCGAAGATCAATTAGTTGAAGTTCTTACTAAGTTGCTTCCCCACACTGCTTTTGCTTATTTACGGTCCAAGCTTCATGTGGTCAACCCACCTTCAGCTTGAGGGGATGTATTATGAGATGTGTTGTAATATAGGAAATATTGTACTTTCCTTGTATATATTTATCACGCGTAGTGCGCTATACAGTAACCATTATATGTTACTCTAGTCATATATATAGAAGAGATGATCTTGTATTTGAAATTAAAATAATAAAACTTTATTCATCTGTTTAAACAAAATTACAAGATGGGACTCCTCCATCTAAAAACGAGCCTATGAATGAAGAAACCAAAAGAAGTTCAGATGGAAGTCCTCATCTTCAACATCCAGATGCGCTCATTATCCCAGAAATTATGGGCTTAACGTTAGAGCATTGGGATTTTGCAGGGCCTCCTGGTCCTCTATATGCAATGTTAATGTTAGCAAGCTTCACCTTCTGACATGGGAAGCCACTACTGCAAGCAATCCGAACAACAACCGGAGTTGCAGAAGTTCCCCTTATGCTCTTAAAACTAACATCACTGATCTTCACTTTTGACGGAGCCTGCAAAAGAAAACAAAAAGAACATTAAGACCCCAAAAGACTTCTAGTAATCTCCCTGGCTGGAAGGAACATAAAAAAATTAATATGCATGTGCATGCAATCTTCAGAATTGCATTATTGATGTAGCATGATGTAAAAAAGATTTTGATAAATGGTGGAGTGTTAGAGCCACGAATTGGGTAAAATATTGTCACAGTAATTTAATATTGTGAAAATATTCTTATGGTAACAGAAAAAGCAATACCTTTAGACTGCATTGGTTCCATGGGCAATACCCTTGATCTATGATTACAGGGTTTTGGACATTGTTCATGACAATATCCTCAAAATGCATGTTAGATGCGACACCACCGTATAAAGCTGGCCAAGATTTTATTCTAACGCCATTTGTAGTATCTGAGATGGTGCAATTCTTGACAAATATTCCAGAAACAGGTTTCTCATCGGGGTATTTCCCTAAACTTCCAACACTGATGCCATGGCCAGGTCCACATGTTACTCCTGTGATATGTAATTCTTCGGTGCCATCTCCCACGGAGATACAATCATCGCCTGTGCTAATTTTTGAATCGATAATGTAGATCCCAGTAGATCGGCCGATGTGGATTCCATCGGTGTTTACACTCTCACCAGGTGCTCTCACGGTAAAATGCTGGAAGGTGAGGTTTTTGCACCCCAAGACGTTCACATGAAAGTTCTTGCTATCTAGAGTAGTTATATCTCGGACTAATGCATTGGTGATGTAATCGAACCTTAAATTCTGATACATATTTGAAGCAACCAAAAAGCAAATGATTAAAGAAACTTTGTTAGTGCCATAACATATAATTAAAAAACTCTCACTAAATTTGTGACCCAAGAGAAGGAAATTAGGCTTCATAATTGTGAGTAGATTACCATTGGGAGGACTTTACAATTTTTATCTTTGTGACATGTACTTTTGCTCCAGGCAACCTTTCCCTGCCCATCAAAAGTGCCGCTTCCCGACAATGTAAATTGATCTACGTATCTGAAATTAACCCAATCACCTCCTGAGAGCTTATTTGGGTCAACCGGTGCCTTCAATATGCCATCAACTTGGAGCTTGATCGCAGCCTTGCAAGGACCTGCTAGAGTTACTTTCCGTAACCAGTATGTTCCACTTGGAATAAGAACTTTACTGGGCTTTGTTGAAGCACAAGCAGATTTCCAAGCATTGGTTAAAGCCTAAAAAGGGAAAGATAAGGGCAATATTTAGAGAGGATCACTTGGTCTCAAATTCGGGTGTTACGCTGAAAATCTAAGGAAACATAAATAAGTTTTGACTCGAATATTATATATTCTGCTATTTAAAAATCATATGCATGCATGCGAGGAAATATTTAAGATACCTCCGTGATATCTTTACCGGCACCATATTTAGTCACATCGAAGACACCATTTGACTGGGCTTGAGTAGTTGATGCTAACAATAAGAATAGTGAGAATGATATTATTGCCGATGAGACAACTTCCAAGCCCATCTTTTTGTTAGCTATGTTGCTTTCTTTCTTCACTACTCTAGGAAAACGGACACATTTCTTAACCTTCCATGTTGATCCTTTATAGGGCAAGGGAGGACTTCAACACCACTCGTAAATTTATCAAGCAGTTGATGAATCTTGTCCATGGTTGTGCAAGGATGTAGCTTTGCCATTCAATTTCTTTACTATTATTAGCTTCTCTTGCAGTATAGCATATCAAAATATTATAAGAAAAATCTATATATATAACCCTGTCCATAGAAGCCTGAATTTCATGGAAAGATTTGTTTAATTGAATAAAAATTCCTCTAGTTTTGAAGATTTTGTTATTGAAGATGCTAATTCCATTTTTTTTACTTTTTCCCTTGATATAGTATATAACAAAACTTTAAATAACATCGAACTTTCTAAGTTATCTCTAATCTATGAAAAAAAACTAGAATCAACTCAACGGGACAGGGGAAGACGTAATGGGTGGAGGAATATGTGCTCCTCCTCAATTTAGTGTTGTGGTCAGAATTTCAGAGGTACCAACAGCGGTTTCTAGCAGTAACAACGTGGGCATTGACAGAAGGATCGACTAGATTGGCGGCGGACTAGAACATGTAATGCTGGTCAGTTGCAGCGACATATTAAGTGTCAGCTTTGTAATATGTAATAAATTTGGGCATTCCACACAGCAATGCTCCCAACTTGTGCACCTTGATAATCACGCCTCGGCTAACCTCTTTCTTAGTAATACTTCCACAACAAATTCTATCACTTGGTTTCCTGACACCAACACAAATCAGCACATTACTCTAGATATTGCCGGTATGACACATGTAAAACCTTATCTCGGTAATAATCAATTGCATGTTGGTGATGGTAAGGGACTTGTCATAACTAATACAACCCATAATATCTAGCATACCCCTAAACGAGTTTTTATGTTGTCTAATGTCTTGCATGTTCCAAAAATTAAAAAAAGAGACTATTATCTATTCAACAATTTTGCCATGAAAACTATGTCTTTTTTGAATTTTACTCTTTTGTTTTCTATGTTAAGGATGTTACCCAAATTTTAACCCACCTATTTGATAAAATTTTCAAAAAATCCAAAAATAGCGAAAAACAACAAAAATCCAAAAAAATACATTTTTTAAATATATTTGCATCGTTTTTAGTATTTTTAGCATCGTCTCAAAAAGAATTTAAATTTTCAAAGATCTTTGGAACGCGTTCGACTTTTAACGCGTTATTTTTAAAATAATTGATTTTCCTCATTGAGTCGATGTTGATATTGCTCGTTTTCAAAGAATAAAAAAAAATCAAAATTTACAAAAAAGAAGTTGAGGGACCAAGTTTGAGACCTAGTAACATTTTTTGCCTATAAATAGGAGTTTCAAACACACACAAAAGGGGGGCAATTTTGCATAATTGAGGGGAATCACAAAAAAACCCTAAACACAAAAAAAACCCTAAAAACCATACCCCTTTCTTATCCCTAACCGAAGTTGCCGCTCAAGTCTCCTCTGCCAAGAGGAAACCGGTTGCCCCCCTGGCCATCTAACTTTTTACTATTCTCCAGCCCTTTCAGCTCCTCTCGTTAACCCGCAGCACCAGCATCTCCCCTCTATCATCGTTTTCTCCCATCGTCTCTAGCAGCCCCATACACCGTCCCATCTCCCTCTCATCAACACAAAACCAGCGCCTCTCAAGCCTCCCCTCTCGCCAGCCAAAGCTTTTCCTCCCTCTCAACCACTACATCTCTCTCAGCCTCCCAGCACACCACAGACGCCTTCGCCTTAACTGGCCCCCTGAACCAGCCGCCAGCTCGCCAAGACCAAAAGGAGGGTAGAGCCGTCCCCCTCACTCTCTCGTCTTGCTGTACGTTTCAACGTTTTCTTCTCCATCGCCGATTGAATCAGGCCTCCCTTACACTCAGCCACCAAGAGCACCACCTTCCAGCCTGAAGCCAGCCCCGTCTGCTTCCATCATGACCCGCCACCGACAGATTAGCCCACCTTCTTCCTCCAGCACCAAGCCCAACCTCCGCGGCAACAGGAGTGAAGATCATCAACGTCACTGTCGCACCCTCACGGCGGAGTGCAGCATCGTGGCAACCCTCGATTGGTTTCGGGTTATTTTTGTTTTGTGTAAAGGGAGTCGCCACTTAGTATTTTGGTCATTATGAACCCTAACTGGTTTTTTAGAGATTCTAAGGCAAGGGACTGGTTGTGTAAAGGGAAGGTATTAGCACCCCTAGTACGCCCTACCTAAGGTAAGTTGCTTGGTGTTTAGTTTGCTTTATACTTGCTATGGTGTTGGGTGTTTTCTAATCCCATCAGTTTTTTTTAGGTTTGATTCAAACTAAATTTATTAAGATAGAAATCCAAGGAGATTCCATGTGCTTTAAAATCTTATTTTTTCCTTAGTATTTCAAGAGTTTGCGACTCGTAAATCACAAGGAGGAGGGACAAAAAATTTAGAAATCCAGGGCGCTTTAAAAGCCTATTTTTGCCATAGTGTTTTATACTCTCACGGCTCATAAACCGTGGAGTGCAAAAAATTTGAAATGTCCTCGATTATAATCAAGGCTTCTTTCAAGGATGTGTGATGACTTATTATCTCTAAAAAATTATTTTGGATATTTACCACTTAGGGTTTCTTTATCCAAATATTAAAAGTGAATAATAACAAGTTATTCCCATTAAATATTTTGGATATTCATCCATTTGGGATTTCTTTACCCAAACATTAACGGTGAATAATAGATGAATTTTCCCCAAAATAAGATTTTTTATTTTTTTTGGAATATTGGCCAATACCCTTTGGTATTTTACAAACATGTTGTAAAATCCAGAAATGCAAGAAAATAATTTTTGTTGTGTTTAAGAAATCCATGCGAAAACACCTTTTCAAAACTTCCAATATTTTTTGTATAAAAAAGAGCGTTCAAAACATGTTAGGGTATTGACCGTATGCAACATACAAGAAAAATTTTAATTTTTTTTTATTGAAACACAAGCATGACAATAACACAAAAATCACGATAAAAGCTAACCAACCGTCACATATATTCTAAGATTTATAATAAGCTTAAAGCAAACTAAAAAAAAAATTCAAAGCCAACTCATCCTACGCAGACAGCAAGGAAAAAAATAAAACTGGGAGCAATCACTAAGAAAAACAAAACAATTGCTGGCTGATTTCTTACCCAGCAGGTGTAAGGAAAACAAAAGGAAAGTCCCTAAATGAAGACAAACCCTTTTTACATGAACAACAGCTAAACTCAAACATTATGGAAGAAATGGACAAGCGCTGTTTTTGTCTAAGCAGAAATCAATTATTAAGAGGAAAAGAGTTTTACAACCGAATAACCAACGAATGCCTAGTATAAAAAAAATAACAAAGGAGGAGAGATTGGGGCTTATACCTGCAAATCCTGTTTGCAGCAAATAATAACCAAAGACCGAAAGACAGCTCACGTGTACCTCCTTAGCTACTGGTAAATGACAGACGAAGCAAAGACGCTGAAGTTGTGCTGATGAATTGAACATTCTTTCTTCTACTTCTCTTGCTTTTACTGGTTTCCCTGTCGCCTGCCTCTCCTTTCTCCTCTCATTTTTTTTTGTGATGAAAGGATCAAAGAAAGAACCCCTATGTTCCCCTGTTATCTGCGGGTTTTTAAAACTCCTGCCTCTCTTGTGTTTCTTCTTCTTTCTTTTGTTGTTTTTTTCTGCTCCTCTTCCCCTAGTTTTCTCTTCTTTTTATGCTCTTTTTTTTTGTTAGGTCATTAGCAGGGCTTATAAATAGTATAAATATATCTCTATTTAGGAAAGATTCAATGCATTAATTCTAGGATGCAAATCCCTACTGATTTGCAGTTAAAAAAACACAAAAAGAAAACTTAAATATTTTGATTCTGATGTTTGATTTCTTTCCAGTTTTTTAAAGGATGGTGTGGCTTCTTTCTTGCCTTCCATAAGGCCAGCTGCTCCCTTTGAAATGAGGTAATAAAAATGTGGTTGCAGCTCCAAAAATCAGGCGTGATGATAAAGGAAAACAGCAGGAATTTGCAGAGAAAAAAAAAGAAATCAGATGGGTAAGGGTGCATGCTGCAAAGTCTTATTTTCCTTATTCGGTGTGCTAAAAATCCTGTCATTTATGATGATCCAACCCCCTCTCCAGCTTTCAATATCCTTCTTCAATTCAACTCCTCATTTTAGCACTTTTCGATTCAGTACTTGGTCCAAAAAAAATCCTTCGAATCAGGCCCGCGAACTTGGGCAAAAATCCTTCTTGCGGCAAGAATCCCTGCTTTCACACTAGATATTCAAACGGGAATATCTTGAGCTTCTGATATAGAAATCAAGAAATTAAAAAGCCCAAATTCATCTACGTGTCCTAGACTACAACTTTAATGAAGGATTCAAATTGAGATAAAATTGTTTTAAAGAACAGAATCTGACAGTAATTTGGTTGATCAAAAAAGGTCTCCTGATCTAATTCAGAAATTGACAATGCTGAGAATCCCGATATGACTGAGAGTATGACCTAAGAACAAATCATCAAAATTTATGATGGAAATAGAGTTTTTTCTAGTGTAAAACTCGGGTCAGGATCCTTCACGGTAGGACTCCCTACTTTCACACTAGATATTCAAACGAGAATATCTTGAGCTTTTGATATTGAAATCAAGCGATTCAAAATCCCAAATTCATCTAAACTTGTAGAGCTACAACTTTGATGAAGGAGTTGAATTAAGATAAAATCGTTTTAAAGAACAGAATCTGGTAGTAATCTAGTTGGTCAAAAAGGTTCTTGATCTGACAGTGCCGAGCATCCAAATCTGACTGAGAGTCTACCTTAAGATGAGTGATCCCTAGGACCCAATAAAGGTGTAAGTTAATTTTTCAACATGTCATGAGTGACAAAACATAGTTAGGATGGTCAGATATCATACGAAACCAAGTCAGAATTAGAGCCTAATTTGGAACAAAAAATTACGACAGCAGCAGAATCAGTTTCTTTTTAGTGCAAATTTGAGTGATTTATCCAACCTTAGAAATAAGATAATGAAGGAATGAAGTTAGAATTATGAAGCCCCTAGTCAGTCTAAGAAACCTGATGATTTTGGCAGCAAAGGGAAAGGATAAAGAGAGTAGAAAACAGCTCAGACAGGGTTTTGAAAAAAAAAAAATTTCTTTCTCTACTTTTGTCAATCTTCCAGCAAACATGAGTTAAACTCCTACACTCAGTTCAAAAGAAGTATACAACGTCTCCATCACGTGGGGTCAAACAATAAGTAACAACAGTCGCCTCCACCTCTACAACCGCAAGACCTGCCACCCGAAGTAGAGGAGAAGAAGACAAAACCCATAACATACTGACCCGCCGTGAAGTAGATCCGAAGAAGGAGAAGGCTGTGAATCGATTTGGACCAAAAAGAAAGAAAAATTAACATAATTCCCATCATTCCTTTTCATTTATTGAGTCTGATCATGTTTCTGCCACAACCAACTCTAACCCATAGTGGCCCCTATCTCCCACCTTCTTACCTTAACATACTTCCAATCACACAACCCACCTCAAACAACAACACTCCCCACACACACCTCGATCTCTTTACCACCATTTGCAACTATGTCTCTTGATCATTTTACAGGTTTAGGTTCTATTGCTCCGAACATCACAACATATAATTCTCCTCTTTCTGCTACGCCCTCAGCTTTCCCGTCAGGCCTTGTCTCTCCTTCACGGGTCCCTACACAGTCATCGCTGGTCTTAGATCTCTGTATTGATCTTTCCATCTACTCCATTCCACAGCTGCACACATCCATCAGGTCTTTTAACTCTCCTGCTCCAGTGGTTTCCCGATAGCACCACATGGTGCTGCATCCCTTACAGCACAAGTCTGTCAACTTGAGCTCAGTTTCTGCATCTCCACTACCTCCCAACTCATGGGTAACATATTCCTCTACTCATGAACCTTTGACTTTCAAATAAGCTAACCATTTTCTATGCTGACATTCTGCTATGAGATTTGAAATTACAGCTTTACATACCAATGGTACTTAGTCCTTGGTTCCGTATGTGTTTTCTATAAATGTTGTTGGTTACCGTTGGGTTTATAAAATCAAGCGTCGAGCTGATAGCACTGTTGAACACTACAAGACGCGCTTGGTTGCACGAGGATTCACTCAACAGGAAGGTATCAACTACTTAGAAACCTTCAATCTTGTTGTTAAACCGACCACTGTTCGCCTGGTCTTCACCATTGCCGTATCTAACCGTTGACAGATTCGAAAACTTGATGTTCATAGTGATTTTCTCAATGGTTCACTTCAGGAGGTTGTTTATATGTAACAGCCCACGGGGTTTGTCGACCCTGTCCTGCCAACTCATATGTGTTGCCTTCACAAGTCTCTTTATAGTTTAAAACAAGCCCCGTGGGCTTGATACAAATGACTAAGTGACTTTTTTCTTTCGGTTGGCTTCCGCGCTTCCAAGGTTGATACTTCCTTATTCATTCTGAATGTGAATCATGATATATGTTATTTGCTTGTCTATGTGGATGCCATTCTTCTCACTGGTAGTAACTCTACTTTGATTCAACGCCTTATTATCCTACCGAGTTCAAAATTCAAGCTCCGATATCTAGGTAATGCTCACTATTTCTTGGGGATTGAGGTCACTCCCACCAGTATGAGTCTCATGCTTAGTCAACACAAATATGCTTTTGATATCCTGAGTCGTGCTGGTATGTCATCGTGCAAGCCTGTTGATACAATGACTTCCGCCTCCAAGAGTAGCTTATAGACTAGTAAGCCATTCTCGGACCCCACTCGTTTTTGACAAATTATTGGTGCTCTTTAGTATCTCACATTTATTAGACCTGATATATGCTATGCTGTCAATAAGGTCTGTCAGTTTATGCATGCTCCTACTGAGAGTCATTGGGTTGTTGTCAAATGTATACTATGCTACTTGAAAGGTACGTCTTCCTTCGGTCTTCACCTTACTTGTGGCTCTTCGTTATCACTTCATGGTTTTACTGATGCTGATTGGGCGGGGAGCATCGATGATCGGAAGTCTATGGGTGGCTATATTGTCTTTCTCGGCAATACTCCCATTTCATGGAAATCTGGCAAGCAATGCACTATTGCTCGCTCCTCGACTGAAGTAGAATATAAGGCATTAATTGATGGTATTGCTGAGCTGCTTTGGTTTTGTTATCTTCAAACATATTTATTTTTTTCTCCCAGTTCTGTTACCACCATTTGGTATGACAATGTGGGTGCTACGTATCTATCTGCTAATCCTATCTTTCATTCATGTACAAAACATGTTGAGGTTGATTATCATATTGTTCGTGATAGAGTAGCTAAAAAGGAGATACATATTCACTTTATATCCTCCGAAGATCAATTAGTTGAAGTTCTTACTAAGTTGCTTCCCCACACTGCTTTTGCTTATTTACGGTCCAAGCTTCATGTGGTCAACCCACCTTCAGCTTGAGGGGATGTATTATGAGATGTGTTGTAATATAGGAAATATTGTACTTTCCTTGTATATATTTATCACGCGTAGTGCGCTATACAGTAACCATTATATGTTACTCTAGTCATATATATAGAAGAGATGATCTTGTATTTGAAATTAAAATAATAAAACTTTATTCATCTGTTTAAACAAAATTACAAGATGGGACTCCTCCATCTAAAAACGAGCCTATGAATGAAGAAACCAAAAGAAGTTCAGATGGAAGTCCTCATCTTCAACATCCAGATGCGCTCATTATCCCAGAAATTATGGGCTTAACGTTAGAGCATTGGGATTTTGCAGGGCCTCCTGGTCCTCTATATGCAATGTTAATGTTAGCAAGCTTCACCTTCTGACATGGGAAGCCACTACTGCAAGCAATCCGAACAACAACCGGAGTTGCAGAAGTTCCCCTTATGCTCTTAAAACTAACATCACTGATCTTCACTTTTGACGGAGCCTGCAAAAGAAAACAAAAAGAACATTAAGACCCCAAAAGACTTCTAGTAATCTCCCTGGCTGGAAGGAACATAAAAAAATTAATATGCATGTGCATGCAATCTTCAGAATTGCATTATTGATGTAGCATGATGTAAAAAAGATTTTGATAAATGGTGGAGTGTTAGAGCCACGAATTGGGTAAAATATTGTCACAGTAATTTAATATTGTGAAAATATTCTTATGGTAACAGAAAAAGCAATACCTTTAGACTGCATTGGTTCCATGGGCAATACCCTTGATCTATGATTACAGGGTTTTGGACATTGTTCATGACAATATCCTCAAAATGCATGTTAGATGCGACACCACCGTATAAAGCTGGCCAAGATTTTATTCTAACGCCATTTGTAGTATCTGAGATGGTGCAATTCTTGACAAATATTCCAGAAACAGGTTTCTCATCGGGGTATTTCCCTAAACTTCCAACACTGATGCCATGGCCAGGTCCACATGTTACTCCTGTGATATGTAATTCTTCGGTGCCATCTCCCACGGAGATACAATCATCGCCTGTGCTAATTTTTGAATCGATAATGTAGATCCCAGTAGATCGGCCGATGTGGATTCCATCGGTGTTTACACTCTCACCAGGTGCTCTCACGGTAAAATGCTGGAAGGTGAGGTTTTTGCACCCCAAGACGTTCACATGAAAGTTCTTGCTATCTAGAGTAGTTATATCTCGGACTAATGCATTGGTGATGTAATCGAACCTTAAATTCTGATACATATTTGAAGCAACCAAAAAGCAAATGATTAAAGAAACTTTGTTAGTGCCATAACATATAATTAAAAAACTCTCACTAAATTTGTGACCCAAGAGAAGGAAATTAGGCTTCATAATTGTGAGTAGATTACCATTGGGAGGACTTTACAATTTTTATCTTTGTGACATGTACTTTTGCTCCAGGCAACCTTTCCCTGCCCATCAAAAGTGCCGCTTCCCGACAATGTAAATTGATCTACGTATCTGAAATTAACCCAATCACCTCCTGAGAGCTTATTTGGGTCAACCGGTGCCTTCAATATGCCATCAACTTGGAGCTTGATCGCAGCCTTGCAAGGACCTGCTAGAGTTACTTTCCGTAACCAGTATGTTCCACTTGGAATAAGAACTTTACTGGGCTTTGTTGAAGCACAAGCAGATTTCCAAGCATTGGTTAAAGCCTAAAAAGGGAAAGATAAGGGCAATATTTAGAGAGGATCACTTGGTCTCAAATTCGGGTGTTACGCTGAAAATCTAAGGAAACATAAATAAGTTTTGACTCGTGTCGCGGGTGCGCGGCGTCGCGGCGAATATTCCACTTTTAAAATCTAGGAAAAAGTGTATGGTATCTATTTGACAAATGTGGGGAGACAAAAAAAAAATATTGTCTTTTGTTGGTAGGAAATGGAATGGGAGTCGCCACCTAGTATTTTGGTCACTAGGAACCCTAACTGGTCTTAGAGATTGGGTACGGGGACTGGTTGCGTAAAGGGAAGGTATTAGCACCCCAAATACGCCCTACCTAAGGTAAGCTGCATTGTTTAACTGTCTGATAAGATTCAAGGTCTCGTTGTGTTTCCTAGTTGTTGGTCCGTCTATGGTTCAAGAAAAGTCCTCCTCAATAAGGAGATCCTTATCTTATCGGGTAAAGCCTAACCGTTCTAACGTCAATGTAAAAAACATATTTAATCAGGAATACGTTTTACGTATAAATTCGTAATCCCACATACTAAAAGAAGACAAAAAGATTTTTTTAGAATTTTTGAAATATTGGCCTAGTTCTCATGGCTTGAATAAACTGGTTATAAAAGCCAAAATGCATGCTAGTACATATATTGTTTTTTTTTAAAACTTTCTTTGTTGTATGAAAATATGATGTTATAATATTTATATATATATATTGGAGAGACTAGGCCGTATTTTAAAACAAAACATTTTTTAATTATGTATTTTTTTTTCTTTGATGTTTTGACGCAAATCGAGTATTTTAATACGGGGTTGGTATCCTTACGGTATAAAAATACAACCCAATATTAATCCACTTTAACAAAAATGCAGAAAAATCAGCAATATTTTTAAAGATATTTAGGAAAATTTTTGAAAGCAAAAGACATTTTTTATTTTGAAAATCTTTGACGTTTTGATGAAAACCGGGTATTTTAATACCGGATTTGTATCTTTACAGTATAAAAATACAAACCGATATTGATCAAAATACAGTAATAAACTTACAGAAAAATCACATATTTTTGGAAATAATTTTTCGAAGAAAATTATTAATTTTTTTTTATATGTATCTAGATATAAATAATACAAAACACAATATAATGTACATAATATATAATTGGGCTGGGCTGGGCCGGCCCAATTCGTTGGGCCGGACTCAGCCCCAAAATATGTCGGGCCGAAATCGCGGCCCAACAAAAATCTGATATTTCTTTTCTGGGCCAGACCCGGCCCAGAAGACAGGGCTGGGCCAGGATTAGCCTGGCCCATCAACAAAACCAGCTGGGCCAGAACAAGTCTGGCCCAGCACAAGAATCCAACGGGGGGGGGGAATTATTTTCCCCCCATCCTTCTGCATGCAGAACGAATGTTCTGCATGCAGAAGGAAACACAGATTACACAAATAAAATGAGGAGGAAAGAAAGTTTACCTGGCGCGGAGGAGTTGGTGCGTTGCTGGGAGGCCGGTGGTGCTGCGGTGGAGTCTGGTCCCGGCTGGAAGAAGGAGGGGCGGATTCCTGCAGAGGAGAAGGAAAGCTCTCGGCTGGAACCTTTGGTGTGGCTAAGGAAGGAGCTGCTACTCCGGTTGCTGCTGGGCGTCGCTGGAGGAAGGAGGACTGCTGAAGCTGCGGTGAAGGAGCAGCTGAGGGAGGAGCTGCTACTGGCTTTGTGTTGATGGGAAGGAGAGGGGACAGTGTTTTGGGGGGGCTGCTGGAGACGATGGGGCAGGTTGAGGGAGAAGAAAAAAAAATCAAAAACAGGGGGGTGGCTCTAAGGCTGGCGGCTAGAAATGAAGAAGAGGGAGGGGAGATGTGTGTGAGGGTTGTTCGGCTGCTGAGGGTCTGTCGATGGAAGGAAAAATAGAGGCGCTGATGCTGGCGGAGCAGAGGGAGAAGAAGCTGGAAAAAGAAAAATGTTTGCAGGAAAAACACGCAGGAAAAGCTTATTTTGTGCCAACTTTGAGCTCCGTTTCTCTAACCATCTGACCATAAAAATTCCTTCTATTTATAGGGCTGGAAAGAGGGTAATCTTGTCTTCAATGGGGAAAAAGTCTCAGCCCTTGATTCGACTTGAGCAATCCAAACCGTCGGTTCAAAGTGTGCACCTCGAACTACCAAATTTGCAGACTGCCCGAGGTGCATGTTTTGGCCCAATAAACGGAGCCGTTCCAAACCTTTTCGACCCGACCGGACCACTCCCCGGGATAAAGGAGTTCCAGGTGGACATGTTGGTGCATGCTTTGTCGGATTTGGGGGCCAAACGAGGAAGAAAACACGTCTGGAAGTCGGCCACTCGGGCAGCTTGGTGGGGAAGAAAATGAACAGTACCGGGCGACGCGTCGCCTGATTCCTGCCCTTTTTTTTTTTTTTTTTTTTTAAGTTTCAAAACAGCCCCCTCAATCATTTTTTGTTTTTCAATTGCATCCCTGCCAATTTCGGTCTCCGTCCCTCTTGTTGGCCGCGTTTTTCACTTTAGTCCTTGGTCTCTGATTTATGCAATTGAGCCCTTAATTGATCAATAAACTTCCAATTTCTTCAATTAGGCCCCTTAATCAATTAATTCCAGCCCCTATACTTACGCGCCTTCTTCAATTTGGTCCTTGGTTTCGGATTTCTTCAATTAAGTCCCTAATTGGCCCTTAAACTTCAATATTTATGCAATTAAGCCCCTGATTTGCCCTAATAAATTCCTAAAAAATATATTTTGGCCCCAGAACTTAAATTTCTTCTAATTAAAGCCCAAATTGACTTAAAAATCAATTTTTCTTGCAATCAAATCCCCTATAAATTCATTTAAAAATCCAATTAAATCCATAATCATCCAAATTTGGGCTTTTCTCCTCCAATTTCAAATTTCCTCCTCAATAGGGCTCTCCTCCTTCAAGAATATACTGTCAAAAATCCAATCTTTGTATTTTTAACCTCATTGACCAATTTTCCGACCATTTTCTGAGTGCTTCTGCCTCCTGTTATTTTTCTTAACCTCCTTTGGCTATATATATATTTTTAAATATATATTTTGTGGGGACCCAAAAATGGGTTACAACAACTCGAATATTATATATTCTGCTATTTAAAAATCATATGCATGCATGCGAGGAAATATTTAAGATACCTCCGTGATATCTTTACCGGCACCATATTTAGTCACATCGAAGACACCATTTGACTGGGCTTGAGTAGTTGATGCTAACAATAAGAATAGTGAGAATGATATTATTGCCGATGAGACAACTTCCAAGCCCATCTTTTTGTTAGCTATGTTGCTTTCTTTCTTCACTACTCTAGGAAAACGGACACATTTCTTAACCTTCCATGTTGATCCTTTATAGGGCAAGGGAGGACTTCAACACCACTCGTAAATTTATCAAGCAGTTGATGAATCTTGTCCATGGTTGTGCAAGGATGTAGCTTTGCCATTCAATTTCTTTACTATTATTAGCTTCTCTTGCAGTATAGCATATCAAAATATTATAAGAAAAATCTATATATATAACCCTGTCCATAGAAGCCTGAATTTCATGGAAAGATTTGTTTAATTGAATAAAAATTCCTCTAGTTTTGAAGATTTTGTTATTGAAGATGCTAATTCCATTTTTTTTACTTTTTCCCTTGATATAGTATATAACAAAACTTTAAATAACATCGAACTTTCTAAGTTATCTCTAATCTATGAAAAAAAACTAGAATCAACTCAACGGGACAGGGGAAGACGTAATGGGTGGAGGAATATGTGCTCCTCCTCAATTTAGTGTTGTGGTCAGAATTTCAGAGGTACCAACAGCGGTTTCTAGCAGTAACAACGTGGGCATTGACAGAAGGATCGACTAGATTGGCGGCGGACTAGAACATGTAATGCTGGTCAGTTGCAGCGACATATTAAGTGTCAGCTTTGTAATATGTAATAAATTTGGGCATTCCACACAGCAATGCTCCCAACTTGTGCACCTTGATAATCACGCCTCGGCTAACCTCTTTCTTAGTAATACTTCCACAACAAATTCTATCACTTGGTTTCCTGACACCAACACAAATCAGCACATTACTCTAGATATTGCCGGTATGACACATGTAAAACCTTATCTCGGTAATAATCAATTGCATGTTGGTGATGGTAAGGGACTTGTCATAACTAATACAACCCATAATATCTAGCATACCCCTAAACGAGTTTTTATGTTGTCTAATGTCTTGCATGTTCCAAAAATTAAAAAAAGAGACTATTATCTATTCAACAATTTTGCCATGAAAACTATGTCTTTTTTGAATTTTACTCTTTTGTTTTCTATGTTAAGGATGTTACCCAAATTTTAACCCACCTATTTGATAAAATTTTCAAAAAATCCAAAAATAGCGAAAAACAACAAAAATCCAAAAAAATACATTTTTTAAATATATTTGCATCGTTTTTAGTATTTTTAGCATCGTCTCAAAAAGAATTTAAATTTTCAAAGATCTTTGGAACGCGTTCGACTTTTAACGCGTTATTTTTAAAATAATTGATTTTCCTCATTGAGTCGATGTTGATATTGCTCGTTTTCAAAGAATAAAAAAAAATCAAAATTTACAAAAAAGAAGTTGAGGGACCAAGTTTGAGACCTAGTAACATTTTTTGCCTATAAATAGGAGTTTCAAACACACACAAAAGGGGGGCAATTTTGCATAATTGAGGGGAATCACAAAAAAACCCTAAACACAAAAAAAACCCTAAAAACCATACCCCTTTCTTATCCCTAACCGAAGTTGCCGCTCAAGTCTCCTCTGCCAAGAGGAAACCGGTTGCCCCCCTGGCCATCTAACTTTTTACTATTCTCCAGCCCTTTCAGCTCCTCTCGTTAACCCGCAGCACCAGCATCTCCCCTCTATCATCGTTTTCTCCCATCGTCTCTAGCAGCCCCATACACCGTCCCATCTCCCTCTCATCAACACAAAACCAGCGCCTCTCAAGCCTCCCCTCTCGCCAGCCAAAGCTTTTCCTCCCTCTCAACCACTACATCTCTCTCAGCCTCCCAGCACACCACAGACGCCTTCGCCTTAACTGGCCCCCTGAACCAGCCGCCAGCTCGCCAAGACCAAAAGGAGGGTAGAGCCGTCCCCCTCACTCTCTCGTCTTGCTGTACGTTTCAACGTTTTCTTCTCCATCGCCGATTGAATCAGGCCTCCCTTACACTCAGCCACCAAGAGCACCACCTTCCAGCCTGAAGCCAGCCCCGTCTGCTTCCATCATGACCCGCCACCGACAGATTAGCCCACCTTCTTCCTCCAGCACCAAGCCCAACCTCCGCGGCAACAGGAGTGAAGATCATCAACGTCACTGTCGCACCCTCACGGCGGAGTGCAGCATCGTGGCAACCCTCGATTGGTTTCGGGTTATTTTTGTTTTGTGTAAAGGGAGTCGCCACTTAGTATTTTGGTCATTATGAACCCTAACTGGTCTTTTAGAGATTCTAAGGCAAGGGACTGGTTGTGTAAAGGGAAGGTATTAGCACCCCTAGTACGCCCTACCTAAGGTAAGTTGCTTGGTGTTTAGTTTGCTTTATACTTGCTATGGTGTTGGGTGTTTTCTAATCCCATCAGTTTTTTTTAGGTTTGATTCAAACTAAATTTATTAAGATAGAAATCCAAGGAGATTCCATGTGCTTTAAAAGCTTATTTTTTCCTTAGTATTTCAAGAGTTTGCGACTCGTAAATCACAAGGAGGAGGGACAAAAAATTTAGAAATCCAGGGCGCTTTAAAAGCCTATTTTTGCCATAGTGTTTTATACTCTCACGGCTCATAAACCGTGGAGTGCAAAAAATTTGAAATGTCCTCGATTATAATCAAGGCTTCTTTCAAGGATGTGTGATGACTTATTATCTCTAAAAAATTATTTTGGATATTTACCACTTAGGGTTTCTTTATCCAAATATTAAAAGTGAATAATAACAAGTTATTCCCATTAAATATTTTGGATATTCATCCATTTGGGATTTCTTTACCCAAACATTAACGGTGAATAATAGATGAATTTTCCCCAAAATAAGATTTTTTATTTTTTTTGGAATATTGGCCAATACCCTTTGGTATTTTACAAACATGTTGTAAAATCCAGAAATGCAAGAAAATAATTTTTGTTGTGTTTAAGAAATCCATGCGAAAACACCTTTTCAAAACTTCCAATATTTTTTGTATAAAAAAGAGCGTTCAAAACATGTTAGGGTATTGACCGTATGCAACATACAAGAAAAATTTTAATTTTTTTTTATTGAAACACAAGCATGACAATAACACAAAAATCACGATAAAAGCTAACCAACCGTCACATATATTCTAAGATTTATAATAAGCTTAAAGCAAACTAAAAAAAAAATTCAAAGCCAACTCATCCTACGCAGACAGCAAGGAAAAAAATAAAACTGGGAGCAATCACTAAGAAAAACAAAACAATTGCTGGCTGATTTCTTACCCAGCAGGTGTAAGGAAAACAAAAGGAAAGTCCCTAAATGAAGACAAACCCTTTTTACATGAACAACAGCTAAACTCAAACATTATGGAAGAAATGGACAAGCGCTGTTTTTGTCTAAGCAGAAATCAATTATTAAGAGGAAAAGAGTTTTACAACCGAATAACCAACGAATGCCTAGTATAAAAAAAATAACAAAGGAGGAGAGATTGGGGCTTATACCTGCAAATCCTGTTTGCAGCAAATAATAACCAAAGACCGAAAGACAGCTCACGTGTACCTCCTTAGCTACTGGTAAATGACAGACGAAGCAAAGACGCTGAAGTTGTGCTGATGAATTGAACATTCTTTCTTCTACTTCTCTTGCTTTTACTGGTTTCCCTGTCGCCTGCCTCTCCTTTCTCCTCTCATTTTTTTTTGTGATGAAAGGATCAAAGAAAGAACCCCTATGTTCCCCTGTTATCTGCGGATTTTTAAAACTCCTGCCTCTCTTGTGTTTCTTCTTCTTTCTTTTGTTGTTTTTTTCTGCTCCTCTTCCCCTAGTTTTCTCTTCTTTTTATGCTCTTTTTTTTTGTTAGGTCATTAGCAGGGCTTATAAATAGTATAAATATATCTCTATTTAGGAAAGATTCAATGCATTAATTCTAGGATGCAAATCCCTACTGATTTGCAGTTAAAAAAACACAAAAAGAAAACTTAAATATTTTGATTCTGATGTTTGATTTCTTTCCAGTTTTTTAAAGGATGGTGTGGCTTCTTTCTTGCCTTCCATAAGGCCAGCTGCTCCCTTTGAAATGAGGTAATAAAAATGTGGTTGCAGCTCCAAAAATCAGGCGTGATGATAAAGGAAAACAGCAGGAATTTGCAGAGAAAAAAAAAGAAATCAGATGGGTAAGGGTGCATGCTGCAAAGTCTTATTTTCCTTATTCGGTGTGCTAAAAATCCTGTCATTTATGATGATCCAACCCCCTCTCCAGCTTTCAATATCCTTCTTCAATTCAACTCCTCATTTTAGCACTTTTCGATTCAGTACTTGGTCCAAAAAAAATCCTTCGAATCAGGCCCGCGAACTTGGGCAAAAATCCTTCTTGCGGCAAGAATCCCTGCTTTCACACTAGATATTCAAACGGGAATATCTTGAGCTTCTGATATAGAAATCAAGAAATTAAAAAGCCCAAATTCATCTACGTGTCCTAGACTACAACTTTAATGAAGGATTCAAATTGAGATAAAATTGTTTTAAAGAACAGAATCTGACAGTAATTTGGTTGATCAAAAAAGGTCTCCTGATCTAATTCAGAAATTGACAATGCTGAGAATCCCGATATGACTGAGAGTATGACCTAAGAACAAATCATCAAAATTTATGATGGAAATAGAGTTTTTTCTAGTGTAAAACTCGGGTCAGGATCCTTCACGGTAGGACTCCCTACTTTCACACTAGATATTCAAACGAGAATATCTTGAGCTTTTGATATTGAAATCAAGCGATTCAAAATCCCAAATTCATCTAAACTTGTAGAGCTACAACTTTGATGAAGGAGTTGAATTAAGATAAAATCGTTTTAAAGAACAGAATCTGGTAGTAATCTAGTTGGTCAAAAAGGTTCTTGATCTGACAGTGCCGAGCATCCAAATCTGACTGAGAGTCTACCTTAAGATGAGTGATCCCTAGGACCCAATAAAGGTGTAAGTTAATTTTTCAACATGTCATGAGTGACAAAACATAGTTAGGATGGTCAGATATCATACGAAACCAAGTCAGAATTAGAGCCTAATTTGGAACAAAAAATTACGACAGCAGCAGAATCAGTTTCTTTTTAGTGCAAATTTGAGTGATTTATCCAACCTTAGAAATAAGATAATGAAGGAATGAAGTTAGAATTATGAAGCCCCTAGTCAGTCTAAGAAACCTGATGATTTTGGCAGCAAAGGGAAAGGATAAAGAGAGTAGAAAACAGCTCAGACAGGGTTTTGAAAAAAAAAAAATTTCTTTCTCTACTTTTGTCAATCTTCCAGCAAACATGAGTTAAACTCCTACACTCAGTTCAAAAGAAGTATACAACGTCTCCATCACGTGGGGTCAAACAATAAGTAACAACAGTCGCCTCCACCTCTACAACCGCAAGACCTGCCACCCGAAGTAGAGGAGAAGAAGACAAAACCCATAACATACTGACCCGCCGTGAAGTAGATCCGAAGAAGGAGAAGGCTGTGAATCGATTTGGACCAAAAAGAAAGAAAAATTAACATACTTCCCATCATTCCTTTTCATTTATTGAGTCTGATCATGTTTCTGCCACAACCAACTCTAACCCATAGTGGCCCCTATCTCCCACCTTCTTACCTTAACATACTTCCAATCACACAACCCACCTCAAACAACAACACTCCCCACACACACCTCGATCTCTTTACCACCATTTGCAACTATGTCTCTTGATCATTTTACAGGTTTAGGTTCTATTGCTCCGAACATCACAACATATAATTCTCCTCTTTCTGCTGCGCCCTCAGCTTTCCCGTCAGGCCTTGTCTCTCCTTCACGGGTCCCTACACAGTCATCGCTGGTCTTAGATCTCTGTATTGATCTTTCCATCTACTCCATTCCACAGCTGCACACATCCATCAGGTCTTTTAACTCTCCTGCTCCAGTGGTTTCCCGATAGCACCACATGGTGCTGCATCCCTTACAGCACAAGTCTGTCAACTTGAGCTCAGTTTCTGCATCTCCACTACCTCCCAACTCATGGGTAACATATTCCTCTACTCATGAACCTTTGACTTTCAAATAAGCTAACCATGTTCTATGCTGACATTCTGCTATGAGATTTGAAATTACAGCTTTACATACCAATGGTACTTAGTCCTTGGTTCCGTATGTGTTTTCTATAAATGTTGTTGGTTACCGTTGGGTTTATAAAATCAAGCGTCGAGCTGATAGCACTGTTGAACACTACAAGACGCGCTTGGTTGCACGAGGATTCACTCAACAGGAAGGTATCAACTACTTAGAAACCTTCAATCTTGTTGTTAAACCGACCACTGTTCGCCTGGTCTTCACCATTGCCGTATCTAACCGTTGACAGATTCGAAAACTTGATGTTCATAGTGATTTTCTCAATGGTTCACTTCAGGAGGTTGTTTATATGTAACAGCCCACGGGGTTTGTCGACCCTGTCCTGCCAACTCATATGTGTTGCCTTCACAAGTCTCTTTATAGTTTAAAACAAGCCCCGTGGGCTTGATACAAATGACTAAGTGACTTTTTTCTTTCGGTTGGCTTCCGCGCTTCCAAGGTTGATACTTCCTTATTCATTCTGAATGTGAATCATGATATATGTTATTTGCTTGTCTATGTGGATGCCATTCTTCTCACTGGTAGTAACTCTACTTTGATTCAACGCCTTATTATCCTACCGAGTTCAAAATTCAAGCTCCGATATCTAGGTAATGCTCACTATTTCTTGGGGATTGAGGTCACTCCCACCAGTATGAGTCTCATGCTTAGTCAACACAAATATGCTTTTGATATCCTGAGTCGTGCTGGTATGTCATCGTGCAAGCCTGTTGATACAATGACTTCCGCCTCCAAGAGTAGCTTATAGACTAGTGAGCCATTCTCGGACCCCACTCGTTTTTGACAAATTATTGGTGCTCTTTAGTATCTCACATTTATTAGACCTGATATATGCTATGCTGTCAATAAGGTCTGTCAGTTTATGCATGCTCCTACTGAGAGTCATTGGGTTGTTGTCAAATGTATACTATGCTACTTGAAAGGTACGTCTTCCTTCGGTCTTCACCTTACTTGTGGCTCTTCGTTATCACTTCATGGTTTTACTGATGCTGATTGGGCGGGGAGCATCGATGATCGGAAGTCTATGGGTGGCTATATTGTCTTTCTCGGCAATACTCCCATTTCATGGAAATCTGGCAAGCAATGCACTATTGCTCGCTCCTCGACTGAAGTAGAATATAAGGCATTAATTGATGGTATTGCTGAGCTGCTTTGGTTTTGTTATCTTCAAACATATTTATTTTTTTCTCCCAGTTCTGTTACCACCATTTGGTATGACAATGTGGGTGCTACGTATCTATCTGCTAATCCTATCTTTCATGCATGTACAAAACATGTTGAGGTTGATTATCATATTGTTCGTGATAGAGTAGCTAAAAAGGAGATACATATTCACTTTATATCCTCCGAAGATCAATTAGTTGAAGTTCTTACTAAGTTGCTTCCCCACACTGCTTTTGCTTATTTACGGTCCAAGCTTCATGTGGTCAACCCACCTTCAGCTTGAGGGGATGTATTATGAGATGTGTTGTAATATAGGAAATATTGTACTTTCCTTGTATATATTTATCACGCGTAGTGCGCTATACAGTAACCATTATATGTTACTCTAGTCATATATATAGAAGAGATGATCTTGTATTTGAAATTAAAATAATAAAACTTTATTCATCTGTTTAAACAAAATTACAAGATGGGACTCCTCCATCTAAAAACGAGCCTATGAATGAAGAAACCAAAAGAAGTTCAGATGGAAGTCCTCATCTTCAACATCCAGATGCGCTCATTATCCCAGAAATTATGGGCTTAACGTTAGAGCATTGGGATTTTGCAGGGCCTCCTGGTCCTCTATATGCAATGTTAATGTTAGCAAGCTTCACCTTCTGACATGGGAAGCCACTACTGCAAGCAATCCGAACAACAACCGGAGTTGCAGAAGTTCCCCTTATGCTCTTAAAACTAACATCACTGATCTTCACTTTTGACGGAGCCTGCAAAAGAAAACAAAAAGAACATTAAGACCCCAAAAGACTTCTAGTAATCTCCCTGGCTGGAAGGAACATAAAAAAATTAATATGCATGTGCATGCAATCTTCAGAATTGCATTATTGATGTAGCATGATGTAAAAAAGATTTTGATAAATGGTGGAGTGTTAGAGCCACGAATTGGGTAAAATATTGTCACAGTAATTTAATATTGTGAAAATATTCTTATGGTAACAGAAAAAGCAATACCTTTAGACTGCATTGGTTCCATGGGCAATACCCTTGATCTATGATTACAGGGTTTTGGACATTGTTCATGACAATATCCTCAAAATGCATGTTAGATGCGACACCACCGTATAAAGCTGGCCAAGATTTTATTCTAACGCCATTTGTAGTATCTGAGATGGTGCAATTCTTGACAAATATTCCAGAAACAGGTTTCTCATCGGGGTATTTCCCTAAACTTCCAACACTGATGCCATGGCCAGGTCCACATGTTACTCCTGTGATATGTAATTCTTCGGTGCCATCTCCCACGGAGATACAATCATCGCCTGTGCTAATTTTTGAATCGATAATGTAGATCCCAGTAGATCGGCCGATGTGGATTCCATCGGTGTTTACACTCTCACCAGGTGCTCTCACGGTAAAATGCTGGAAGGTGAGGTTTTTGCACCCCAAGACGTTCACATGAAAGTTCTTTGTTATCTTGTTTTTAAGGTTGGATAAATCCTTTAAATTTTGCACTAAAAGAACTGATTCGGTTGCTATTGCAATTTTTTGTTCCAAATTAGGCTATGATTTTGACTTGGTTTCGTACGATATCTGACCATCCTAGCTATATTCTGTCACTCATGCCATGTTGAAAAATTGACCTACACCTTTATTGGTTCCTAGGAATCACTGATTTTAGGGCAGACTCTCAGTTAGATTTGGATGCTAGGCATTGTCAAATCAAGAACCTTTTTGACCAGTGAGATTACTGCCAGATTCTGTTCTTTAAAACGATTTTATCTCAATTTGACTCCATCATAAAAGTTGTAGTCCTGGATGCGTAGATAAATTTAGGCTTTTGAATCGCTTGATTTCGATATCAGAAGCTCAAGATATTCCTGTTTGAATATCTAGTGTGAAAGCAGGGATTCCTGCCGCGAGAAGGATCACGACCCGATTTTTGCACTAAAAACTCTATTTTCGTCACAAATTATGATGATTTGTTCTTAGCTCATACTTTCAGTTATATCGGGATTCTCGGCATTGTCAATTTCTAAATCAGATTAGGAGACCCTTTTTGATCAACCAGATTTTGTTCTTTAAAACGATTTTATCTCCCTTCGACTCCTTCATCAAAGTTGTAGTCGTAGACGCGTAGATAAATTTGGGCTTTTGAATCGCTTGATTTCGATATCAAACGCGTAGTATGAAAGCAGGGATTCCTGCAGCAAGAAGGATTTTTTTTTGCCCAAGTTCATGGGACTAATTCGAAGGATTTTTTTTGGGACCAAGGACTGAATTGAAAAGTGCAAAAATGAGAGATTGATTTGAAGAAGGATATTCAAAGCTGGAGAGGGGAGCTGGATCATCATAAATGACATGATTTTTACCACAACGAATGTCGCACGTCGGAATCCGCGCGCGGCGTCGGCCTATCCTAGCGATTTTTCTCTCTGTTATGTTTGATTGATTTTGGGAGTTGCCACCTAGTATTTAATTGAGGGTTACTAGGAAACCCAGATGTACTGGTCTTGTCAGAGATTCACGGGTAAGGGACTGGTTGTGGCTAGGGAAGGTATTAGCACCCCTAACGCACCCTACCTGAGGTAAGCTGCTTCGTGGCTGTAATGTGTTAAAGAAGTTTTAAAAATTTTGTCTTTTCATCGAAATTTAGAAATACAACTTCCGTACAAGTTTGTACTTCTACACCATGATCCAATCAAAATATTAAATCCTTTTTTATGCTTTTGCAATTTTATCCTGATATATATATATATATATACACACACACACACATTCAAACACACACATACATGTTTTACTATATTTTTTCTTTTCTTTTTCTTTTTTCTTTTTTTTTTCTTTTTTTTTACATCCACAATACAAATTATAATATTCAAAAATAAATAAAAATTACATCAAATAATTCAAACTTTACAAAACAGTCCTCAAAAATCCAGGAATTGCAAAGGAAGTGCTTCAGGAACTGCAGAAATTCGTGCAGGAACGCTGGCAGCGCGTGTTCCAATGCGCCGCCGCTGATGCCGGAAATGGGCGGATCTGCCCTGCTTTCTCCTTCTCTTCCCTTCTCTGCCAGTGGTGACACCCACCGTCACCTGCAAAAGAACAAAAACACAACAGATGGTAGTTGATTTTAATCTTTTCCTTCCTTGTTTTCGGATCTGTTCTTGATCCTTTTTTAAGTTATGGTTTGCTTCGGTGACAGATCTGGTGCGACTGTCGTCTGTGGCTGTTGGAGCTGCGGTGGAGAGAGGGAAGACGGGCGGCGCTGTTGCTGGTGTTCGTCCGCCGCTGCGACCGATAGTGAAGAACGTGGGTCTGTGGCCGCTGAAGCTCCGATGGAGGCAAGGGGAGAGACCGGTTGGCTGAGGAGAGATGGGGCTGTTGTGTTGTTGCTGCCGATGGAGGCTATTCGGTCGACTGTTCTGGTGAAGGAAAATGGTGTTGGGTGAAGGCTGGAGTGGGAGCAGCCAAGGAGATAGTGAGGAAATGCAGAGATGAAGGAAAATGGAGCCACTGCCTCTTGGTTTTTGGTCGAGACAAATGAGCGGCTGAGAGGGAAGAAGAGGAACAAGGGGAACAATCTTGTGGTGAGCGAGGCAGAGGGCGTGTCTTGTGCTCTCTAGTTTCGTCTTTGAAGATGAGTGAAAATGGGGGAATGGTGATGGCTGGTTTGGCCGTGTGTGGGAGCGCTGGTTTTGGCCAAAAAAACCAGAGGAAAAGGAGGGGGGCCAGCGCTGCTGGAAGAAGAAGAAGAAAAGCAGGGGCTGTCTCGGCTGGTCTGTGGGCATTGTCGGAGTTGGGTCGGTCAAGAGAAGGTCTTGGCCGGGCGTCTGCTGTGAGCGGCTGGCTTCTGTGGGTGAGACCAGAGGAGAAGGCGCCGGGGAAGGAAAAATAAGGGAAGCGACTGAAGAAGATGGTGGAACCGACTGAAGAGGAAAACCAAAACGTGGGGTGGCGGCTCCTCTTGAAAAAAGATGGGTTTAGGGTTAGGTTTTTTTTTTGTTTTTTTTTCTGATGTTGTCAAAATTGCCCCCCCCCCCACTGCTTAGCTGAAATTCTAGGCTATTTATAGGCAAAATATTTTTTCAGGCTTCAAAATTGGTCCCTCAAGTTTTGTGTTTGGCCCCTAATTTCAATCAATTCACTTGGTAAAAATTAAATTTGGTCTCTTAAAATTCCGATCTTTTCAATTAAGTTCAAATTAAGCTCCCAAACTTAGTTTTTCACCAATTAAGTCCTCCAATTAATTTGACCCCCTTAAAGTATAATTAAGTCCTTGCACTTAATTAACTCCTTCAATTGGACCCAAATGATTAAATCAAATTGGCCCATTAAAAATTTAATTATGTGATTGGACTTAATTTTTATGCAAATTCATCCAATACTCATTTAATTTGACCTTTGAATTTGCATTTTTCTATTTTTGGGCAAACAACGTACAATTAGGCCTTGAAATTCCTCCGAAAATTGCAGCTTGATTTTTGCCTATTTTGCAGCCTTTCTTGGTCAGCTTTCTCCGCATTGCCAGCCTTTATTTTATTTTGATTTTTTTATTTTGAAAGAAAAGTGAATTTTGGGGAATCATCCAAAATTGGGTGATGACAACGAATAAGGAAAACAAGACTTTGCAGTTGCACCCTCCATCTGATTTCTTTCCTTTTTTCTCTGCAAATTCCTGCTGTTTTTCCTTTTTCATCACGCCTGATTTTTGGAGCTAAAGACCACGTTTTTGTTGCCTCATTTCAAAAGGAGTAGCTGACCCTATGGAAGAAAAGAAAAGAGCCACACCCTCCTCTAAAACTGGAAAGAAATCAGACGTAAAGCAAATCATTAGGGATTTGCACAAAATCAGAATATTGCAGTTTCTTTTTTGCATTTTTTTACTGCAAATCAGTAGGGATTTGCGTCCTAGGATTAATGCATTGAATCCTTCCTAAATAGAGACATATGTAGACTATATATAAGTTGTCTTTTAGTCTTTGGTTTTTATTTTCTACAAACAGGAGCTACAAGTATAAGCCCCAATCTCTCCTCCTTTGTCATTTTTATACTAGGCATTTAGTTGTAAAGCTGTTTCTTCCCTCTGAATAATCGGTTTCTGTTTAGAAAAACCAACGCTTGCCTATTATTTCTTTCATGATTTTTGAGTTCAACTGCTATCCATGTAAAAAGGGTTTGTCTTTCATGTTTAGGAACTTTTACATTTAAGGACTTTCCTTTTGTTTTCCTTACACCCGCTGGAGAAGAAATCAGCCAGCCTTTGTTTTTTTTTGTGATTGCTCCCAGTTTTATTTTGTTCTTACTGTCTGTGCATTAAGTTGGCTTTGAATTTTTTTTATTGCTTTAAGCTTATTATAAATCTTAGAATATATATGACGGTTGTTTAGCTTTTATTGTGATTATTCTTTTGTGTTTAATTGTGATGTTTGTGTTTCGATAAAAAATTTTTCTTGGGTGTTGCTACGGCCAATACTCTAACATGTTTTGAACATTTTTTTTATATATATATAAAAATATATTGGAAGTTTTGAAAAATATGTTTTCGCATGGATTTCTTAAACACAACAAAAATTATTTTCTTGCATTTCTGGATTTTACAACATGTTTGTAAAACTCCAAAGGGTATTGGCCAATATTCCAAAACATATAAAAATCTTATTTTGGGGAAGATTCATCTATTATTCATCGCTAATGTTTGTATAAAGAAATCCTTAAAGGACGAATATCGAAAATATTATTGGGAATAACTTGTTATTATTTGTTGTTAATGTTTGGATAAAGAAACCCTAAGTGGCTAATATTCAAAATATTTTTCTAGGAATTATAAGTCATTGCACATCTTTAAAAGAAGCCTCGATTATAATTGAGGACATTTCAATTTTTGACCCCACGGTTTACGAGCCATAAAAGTATGAAACACTAAGGCAAAAAGAGGTTTTTAAAGCGCTCTGAATTTACTTAGATTTCTAATTTTTTGTCTTTCCTCCTTGCGATTTATGAGTCATAAAACTCTTGAAATACTAAGGGAAAAATGTGCTTTTAAAGCACATAGAATCTCCTTGCATTTCTATCTTAATAAATTTAGTCTGAATCAAACACAGATTTCAAGAAATCTGCATTGGTTCCCCTTGACACTTTGTAGACATATCTAAAAGTTTGATCTATATTGGCCAAGGATTTTTGCTTTTAGACTTTGAACCCAAATTCATTCATCATAGCAAACCTATCATAGGAAAACTAAATAAGAGAACACCAACAACATAGCAATTATATAGCAAACCAAACACCAAGCAGGTTACCTTAGGTAGGGCGTACTAGGGGTGCTAATACCTTCCCTTTACTTAACCAGTCCCTTGCCTTAGAATCTCTGAAAGACCAGTCAGGTTTCCTAGTGACCATAATACTAGGTGGCGACTCCTTTATTCACAATAAAATAAAAAGACCCCGAAATCAATCGAGGATCGCCGCGACGCCGTGCTCCACCGCGAGGGTGCGACAGGATGGCGACACCACTGGGGACCCTTGGACTAAGCTTGGTAATTGTTTTTTTATTATGCTATGTGTTGTTTTTTTTACTATGAATGATAATTTGTTTAAAAAATTTAGCATGCATCTTTACATTCTGTCATACATGATGTAGTCATTCATCACTTTATTATTATTTTCTTTTTAGAGAGCACACATTAATTTTTAAGTTAAATGGGGGACTAGCAACTTGCCTTATGACTTGAGTCAAGGTTTAAGTTTGTATAAACCCCAACTCTTTGCTGAGTGTTTAGATTGATAGTGATTGGCACACGTGCCATCCCACTATCTGCTGAACCCCCATATTGCCTTTACGAGGGTGATCACTAGGACAACAAGAGACCCTATTTAGAGACCAAGTAGTAAACCTACCCAATGTCTTACATAAAGGAAATAGAACTTATCCTTAGGATGTATGCTCCATAATATCTTTTTGCATCCAAACAAGCCTAAGCTCAAAGCATCTTGGATCTCAAGACTTTCATTCAAAAGCTAGCAAAGGGAGAGATGTTTCAGAATTGGAAGACCCAAGAAGCTCCATTGGTGTTCAAAATTTAATCAACAATGCTTGTTTGATCATGATATTGTGTTGTTTGCCTTTTTCACCTTTCTAAATCAAGGTTCCAAATGTCAATTGGATTTTATCTTTGTTTTTTTAGCCAAACTTGTTCTTTTTAATGAGATCATGCATTTTCAAAAGTTCATCTTGATGTTTTTACACATCACTTTCCGTTTTCAAAATGGATCTTTCATAACAACACCTATACTTTACACTTAGAATGAATGGTCGAACTTAAAATAATATATATTAGTTGTAGAAGAAGAATAATGAGAGGAAAATAAGACTAGGGGATTCACAAAAATTAATAAGAACAACATGAACAAGCTTGGAAACCCGCTAAAGAGGAATTTGAAACCATAGATGTGGGCAATGAAAAAATCAAGAGAGAGTTGAAGATAAGAACTTTGATCACCCCTAAAGAAAGAGAAGAGTTGATTGCACTACTCCAAAATTATGTAGATTTGTTTTTTCCTGGTCCTACAAGGATATGCCTAGTTTGTATAGGGTACCACTAGTAGAAGTGTAAAACCCGGGAAAAATAATAAATAAATAAAAGTGAAAGAATTCATGCATATGATTAAATAAAAACAGAAATTCAAAAATTTTTGAATATAAATTTCCGGGTGAAATAATTCGAGACATTATAATAAACCCGGTACTATTGAGAGTTAGATTTAATTGAAGAGAATAATGCACTTAAAGGAAAAGGGGGTCTAAATGCAAATAAGGGAAAATATAGAGTATAAATACTCTCTCCTCACCAAGACAATCAGTAGGAACCATAAGGAGAGAAAATAAGGAGTTTTATACCCATTCTCCAGAAATCAAGAGAGAGACTAAAATTTCAAGAACTCATCCAAGATTAAGAGCTTAAAGATGGGATAAACACTTGAGAGCAAAGGATTACCAAGAAATTGAACAAGAAGAAAAGACAGGAGAGAAATTGAACAAGAAGAAAAGAAAGGAGGGAGTTGAAAATCTTCAACTGATTGAAGATCAAAATCTTAATTTATACCGGGTAAGGTATTCTAAACATGATCTTAAAAAAATTCATTTTTAAATTCGATGAAGAATTGATGCCTTGATATTGAATCATAGGTTAGGGTTCTTAGACTTAAATTGGGGAAAAAGTACTTATTATTGAGATTAAGTTAATTCATGTGTGTAGTATGTAGTTTATGAAAGTATTGTGTTAAGGGGAGGGGGAGATGAATCTGGACAAACTTGTCTCCTAACTTTCAATGAGATTTCGGGTAGGAGGATGAGGAGATTAGGATCGGGTTCCCCATAGAAATTGTAGATTTGAATGTTAGCTAACCAAGGAAACTGGTCTTGCTCAATTTGGAAATATAGAACTCCAGTTATGGTTTACCAACTGAGACTGAGTCGTGACTGATTATGTAGGGCAGTAGGACTAATTAGTAAATGAACAATTTTGACTATCTTGGAGGCAAAATTGGGTTCTCCTCCCTCAGAGAACTAGTAGCCTCGTGTATTAGCTTTCTAATGAGATCAATCTTAGTTAAAATGGAGTTTTAGAACTTTAGATATAGTTAAAAATCTGATGAGTGTTCAGACAGTAACAGTTGGAAATTTGACAGTAACAGTTGGAAATTGGACAGTAACAGTTCCAAGTCAAACAGTAACAGTTCAAAGTTAAACAGTAACACTAGGAAAAGTCAAACAGTAACGGTTGGAAAAGTCAAACAGTAACGGTTGGAAAAGTCAGACAGTAACGGTTGGAAAAGTCAGACGGTAACAATAGGAAAAGTCAAACAATAACAGTAGGAAAAGTCAGACAGTAACAGTTGAAAATTGGACAGTAATAGTTGGAAATTTGACGGTAATAGTTGGAAATTGGACAGTAACAGTTCAAAGTTAGACAGTAACAGTAGACTTTCATGTGAATACTATAAATAAGAATATAAAAGAATTGAGTCATACGAACACTTGTATATTGAGATATTAACTATGAAAATATACATGATATATGTATGTATGTTATTATGAGGAAATGAACATGTATAGAAAGTAAAAAAACTTCCTTGTGATTCAGGAGGAGCAACCAGGATTGGATCTTCTGTTAGGGGAGGTCGTGAGACAGGCGAAGCAGGTGCGTGATTTTCCCTCCTATTTGCACTTATACAATTTAGAATCCTTCTGGTGAATGCAATTATAATAAATATCGTGTTCAATGTAAATAAAGCCTAGTGTATTTACAAGATTAGCTTCGGCTAATGGCATCCATGATAGTATTGCCGGGATATGATTTACATGATTAGCTTCGGCTAATGGCATCCGTGATAGGATTGTCGGGATAAGATTTACATGATTAGCTTCGGCTAATGGCATCCGGGATATGATTTACATGATTAGCTTCAGCTAATAACATCCGTGTTAGGATTGCCGGAATATGATTTACAGGATTAAACCTTGCAATGTCACCCAGTTTATGCAAGTAAATAAGATTATTTAATTAAGAATATACAAATGAGTGTTAATTGGGTTTAAAAGATTTACAAGCAAAATATAAGTTTTTGTTAGAGTTCTCATGGAGTCGATAGAAAGCAAATACTTCATTCGTATTCATTACATGAGCATACATATATTCTTTAGCAACATAATGGTATGTTTATTTATGTTACAGGTCCATCAAACATCCAGGAAGATCATTAGTTTAGGACTCTACTTTGTGAAACTTATGTAATTATTTAACTTAAAACAAAAGGGAATTAACGTGTTTAGGCAGTATACTTTTGTGCAAACCTTGATGTATTTATAAAGGTTCAGCTTAGCATGTAGTATCTTAGTTATCTTGTAATCAACCCTTTTGAAATATTTAAGAACACTTCTTATTTTGTAAATACTTTCTTTGCATGTGAGTACTCCTTTTCCTTTAAATTTTATGATATAATGTGTTGGACTATGTTCATATTGAACTTACTTGTAGGATATATATATTGTGTGGATTGTATGAGGTGTGGAATCATGAGGTTTGATATAAGGTCCGGAATTAAGAGACCTTGTGATGATGGGTTGATTGAGTAAACTGATAGTAGTCGATATCTTGGGATGTCTTACATGCAAACGAAACTCTGACGATTTTTGGAAGAAAAAAAATAAAAAATTTACCCTCAAATAAAGAGGATATGTTGGAATCTTTTAACATTGATCGAGTTGTACAGTCGGACTATTACAAGAACGATGCAAATCGGTTAAGCAAAGGTTGAGAAGGACCAATCTGAATGTCTTGATCAAGGTAAAGACATAAATTAAAAAGCAGTTGAATGTTGGTTTTCTAGAAATAGTCAAGTATCTGCAATGTGTGTACTACATAGTGGTAGTACCTGAAAAGGAAGATAAAATCAGAGTTTGTGTGAACTTTAGGGACTTAAACCGGACTAGCCCTAAAGACAATTTTTTTCTATCACACATAGATATGTTAGTTGACAATGCAACTCGTAGCCCCATATATTCCTTTATGGACGGGTTTTTCGGGCTACAATAAGAAAAAAATGGTGTAAGAGGATAAAGAGAAGAAACCTTTGTAACACGGAACCTTTTGCTACAAACTCATGCCATTTAGGTTAAAGAACATTGAGGGCACCTACCAAAGGGTCATGTTGACTCTATTTCATGACATGATGCATAAAGAGATTGAAGTATACGTGGATGACATGATTGCTAAATCTAGAGAGGGAGAGAATTATGTCCAAATATTGAAGGAATTATTTGAAAGATTAAGGAAGTACAAGTTGAGGCTTAACCATGCAAGGTGTTCATTTGGGGTGAAATCTATGAAAGTTGTTGGGATTTATAATGAGTGACAAAGGGATAGAAATGGACCTCGGTTAAGTAAAGGCTATTCAATCTATGCTAATTCCCAAGACTAAGAAGGATGTAAGAAGGTTTTTGGAAAGGTTGAATTACATTGCTCGGTTTATATCCCAATTAACCACAACTTGTGACTCAATCTTCAATTGATTAAGGAAGAAGAATCTCAGAATTTGGAATAAGAATGTGAAGAAGCTTTTGAGAAAATCAAGTAATACGTGTTGAATCCACCCCTATCTATCAAGCCAAATTGCAAAATGACAAGTTCTACTGGCCGAGTACGATATAGTATATATGACAAGGAAAGCCATGAAAGGGAGTTTATTGTCGATCACCTTGCCGACCATGCTAGGGAAGATATTGAGTCATTAAAAATTGACTTTCCTGATGAAGATGTGCTTTCAGTTGAGGAAGGAAAATTAGATTGGTAGACTATGTACTTTGATGGTGCTATAAACATATGTGGTAACAAAGCTGATGCATTGATAACCTCTCCTAATAAAAAATAGTATTTGGTTAAGTTACAATGCAACATAGGAGTATGAAGTTTGCATTCTCGTTTTAGAGGTGGTATTAGAGCTGAATATTAGAAAGATAGATATGTATGGAGACTCTATTTTGATTATTTGCTAAGTGAAAGGAAATTGGCAAACCAAGGATAAGAAGTTGAGACCTTATCAAGAATACCTGTCTAAATTGGCTAGAGAATTTGAGGAAATAAAGTTCACCCATCTAAGAAGGGAATGAAACTATTTTGCTAATGCTTTGGTCACGCTAGCTTCTATGACTAGAATAGACTTTGGGTACAAGGTACAACTGGTACACATCAATAGTAGAAATAATCCAGCTCATTCTTGCTCAGTTTAGAGAAATAGATGGAAACCCTTGGTACTATGATATCAAGAATTTCATTCAAAAACTAGACATATCCCATAGGGGCATCCAAAATCGACAAGAAGACTTTTATGAGGCTGGCAATGGATTTCTATCTTGATGAGGAAACTTTGTATAAAAAATCATTTGACGAAACTTTGTTAAAATGTTTAGGCAAAATGTGGTGAAGAAATTTATGGAAAGAGATTTGATCTTTCATATGGTCAACTAGAAAAGATTAATAATGCCCAGAACTTCAATAACAAGATGATAATAGAGCTCTGCGCTAAATGGAAAATCAAGCATTCCAATTCCTTGCTATATAGGCCAAAGATGAATGGTGTTGTAGAAGCTGCTAACAAAAATGTCAAGAAGATTGTTTAGAAGATGATAGTCACCTATAAGGATTGGCATGGGATGTTGCCATTCACCCTTCACGCGTACCGCACCGCAATCCAAACCTCAATAGGAGCCACCCCATATATGTTGGTGTATGGAATAGAGGCGGTGATGCATTTAGAAATTGAAATCCTCTCATTAAGAGTATTGGTAGACTTTGAGTTTAGAAGAGGTGGAATGGGTAAAAGTTAGATATGAATAGTTGAATCTGATCAATAAAAAGAAGATAGCTGCAATCTGTCATCATCACAGATGACAAAATCATATGATAAGAAGGTCTGACCTCGAGGATTCCATGAAGGAGATCTTGTACTGAAGAAAATATAGCCTTTACCAAGAGAAGATCAAAGTAAATGGATGCCAAACAATAAGGGCCCTTACATGGTAAAAAAGTGTTCTCGGGAAGAGCTTTATTGTTCTCTAGAATGGATAGAGAAGATCTAGTTAGACCTGTGAATTCTGACTCTATAAAGAAATACTATGCTTCCCAATCCATGAAATCAAGTTCGGCCGTGACTTCTCTTTATAAAGAACCTTTTCTTCATAAAGCGCATGATCTTATAACATTCAAAATCTTTACTTAAAAGAATTGTTTTACACATGATTAAGAAGATGACTCCATCAATTCTCAAATTGAAGGGATCCAAACCAAAACCTGATAGGTATTGCACACCACACTAGGGGCAAAAAGTGCACATAAGGGTTTATCGTGAACCAAAGCCCAAAGGGGTATCATCATAGAACATCTGAAACACCTTTTTTGAGAGTTGCTTAAAAAAACAAAATATGATGATTGCATTGAAAGTTTTAGTTTTCATGAACAAAACCAAATTTTTTGAGTTTTCCTTTTAAAAATAATATCTTAAAAAAATGGAAAAAGGCAATTAAAACATCAGCAAAAGTATAATACAAAGCAACGTTTAATGGAGCAAGAAAGGGCCCCATAAGAAACTAGAGATCTCTTCATCAAGCATGAAAAGGATAGGAAATATAGTCCGTGGAGCATATTTCAGTTCAAAAGGATAGGTTGAACAAACAAATGGAAACAGGAGCTTGAAGAAGTCCACAACGGAAAGAGGGGACCTATGTTTCCAAAAATAGGTAACAAAAACATGCATGATATATTGTCATAACACTAACCTGGCAGGAAAAGGTGTGATGAAAGCCAAAATAGTTTTCAAGTTTTTGGGAACTGCTTAGGTACAAAATCTCAGGTCAACGAAACTACGAAAAAGGATAGGAATTGTGAACCAACACTATTTCACTCCTTGAGCTAAGATGATTTCTTTTGAAGTTCAAAACGGGCAGGTCATCGATATTGAGACCATTTTTTGAAGGAAAAAAACATGATTTTTTCTAAAAAATTTTAAATAGGAAGGTCATCCGATTTTGAGACCATTCCTTAGAAAAAAACATGGACTTTTTCTAAAAATAAAAAAATATAAATATAAAATAAAACGAGCAAGTCTCTAGATATTGAGACCCCTTCTAAAATCCTTTTCTCTTACATCTGGGTAGGTCACCCATCATAATGAGACAATCATTTTCCACTTGGGTAGGTCCCCATTAGAATGAGACCATTCTCCATCTTTTTTTTACCTGGGTAGGTCACCCATTATAATAAGGTCATTCTTTCCCATGGGTAGGTCACCCATCAGAATGAGACCACTCTTCCCCTTTTCCACTTGGGTAGGTCACCCGTCATAATGAGACCATTTTTTCTGGGTAGGTCACTCATTATAATGAGATCATTCTCCATCTTTTTTTACCTGGGTAGGTCACCCATTATAATGAGGCCATTCTTCCCCCTAGGTAGGTCACCCATAAGAATGAGACCACTCTTCCTCTTTTCCACTTGGGTAGGTCACCCATCACAATGAGACTATTTTTTCTGGGTAGGTCACCCATTAGAATGAGACAATTCTCTATCTTTTTTTACCTGGGTAGGTCACCCATTATAATGAGGCCATTCTTCCCCTGGGTAGGTCACCCATAAGAATGAGACCACTCTTCCTTTCTCTCTACTTGGGTAGGTCACCCATCACAATGAGACCATCTTGCATTTGTGTAGGTCACTCGTCATAATGAGACCATCTTTTATTTTGGGTAGGTCACCCGTCATAATAAGACCACATACACATTTTTATATTGCTTCGGATTAAAGGAAATCGCTAGATGGGATCTCAGTTAACCCAACCACACACAGAGTTTAGCTTTGGTTAAAGGGAATTGTCAGATGCTAACCACACACATAGTTTAGCTTTGGTTAAAGGGAATCGCCAGATGGGATTTCAGGGTTGACCAAGTTACACACTGACTTTGCTTCGGGTTAAAGGAGATTGCTAGATGGGATCTTAGGTTAACTCAATCAAAAGGATAGGTAGCCCGTGAAAATAGACCAATTTTCTACAAAAAAAAAGAGAAAAAAGAAAAGAACTGAAGTCTTTGGATAGGTAGATCACTTAGCAAGCCAAGAAGATCTTTTGTTTCTTTACAAGCTTACTATGCAAAACATTGAGGAGTTTTTGCTTCGTAAGCATTGTAAAGAGGGGGCATCTGTTGTTACTCATTTTTGGACCTCATGTGCTAGAGACAATGTATACCTCTTTCAAACCAAGTGTAGGAGTGTAGCTCATATTTTCTGGAAAATTGACAAAAGTAGAGAAAGAAATATTTTTTTTCGAAACCATGTTTGAGCTGTTTTCTGCTCTCTTTATCCTTCCCCTTTGCTGCCAAAATCATCAGGTTTTCTTAGACTGACTAGGGGTCTTCATAATGCTAAATTCATTCCTTTGTTATCTTGTTGTTAAGGTTGGATAAATCCTTTAAATTTTGCACTAAAAGAACTAATTCTGTTGCTATTGCAATTTTTTATTCCAAATTAGGCTATGATTCTGACTTGGTTTCGTACGATATCTGACCATCCTAGCTATATGCTGTCACTCATGACATGTTGAAAAATTGACCTACACCTTTATTGGGTCATAGGAATCACTGATTTTAGGGCAGACTCTCAGTTAGATTTGGATGCTCGGCATTGTCAAATCAAGAACCTTTTTGACCAATGAGATTACTGCCAGATTCTATTCTTTAAAATGATTTTATCTCAATTCAACTCCTTCATCAAAGTTGTAGTCCTAGACGCGTAGATAAATTTGGGCTTTTGAATCGCTTGATTTCGATATCAGAAGCTCAAGATATTCCTGTTTGAATATCTAGTGTGAAAGCAGGGATTCCTGCCGCGAGAAGGATCACGACCCAATTTTTGCACTGAAAACTCTATTTCCATCACAAATTGTGATGATTTGTTCTTAGGTCATACTCTTAGTCATATCGGGATTCTCGGCATTGTCAGTTTCTAAATCAGATCAGGAGACCCTTTTTGATTAACCAGATTACTACTAGATTATGTTCTTTAAAACAATTTTATCTCCCTTTGACTCCTTCATCAAAGTTGTAGTAGTAGATGCGTAGATAAATTTGAGCTTTTGAATCTCTTGATTTTGATATCAGAAGCTCAAGATATTCCCATTTGAATATCTAGTGTGAAAGTAAGGATTCCTGCAGCAAGAAGGATTTTTTTTTTGCCCAAGTTCGCGAGACTAATTCGAAGGATTTTTTTTGGGACCAAGGACTGAATTGAAAAGTGCTAAAATGAGGGATTGATTTGAAGAAGGATATTGAAAGCTGGAGAGGGGAGCTGGATCATCATAAATTACAGGATTTTTACCAAAACGAATAAGGAAAACAAGACTTTGTAGTTGCACCCTCCATCTGATTTCCTTCCTTTTTTCTCTGCAAATTCTTGCTGTTTTTCCTTTTTCATCATGCTTGATTTTTGGAGCTAAAGACCACGTTTTTGTTGCCTCATTTCAAAGGGAGTAGCTGGCTCTATGGAAGGAAAGAAAAGAGCCACACCCTCCTCTAAAACTGGAAAGAAATCAGACGTAAAGCAAATCATTAGGGATTTGCACAAAATCAGAATATTGCAGTTTCCTCTGTGCATTTTTTTACTGCAAATCAGTAGGGATTTGCGTCCTAGGATTAATGCATTGAATCCTTCCTAAATAGAGACATATTTAGACTATATATAAGCCCTTCTAATGACCTAACGGGAGCAAAAAAAGGAGAGAAGAAAAATAAGAGATAAACAGAGAGAAAAAAAGAAAAAAAAACACAGCAAAAGAAAGAGAAGGAAAACGCAAGAGAGACAGGCGACGGGGAAACTAGTCATTTACCAGCACATAGCTGAAATATTTCGTCTGCGTTAGCATCTCTATTTTCGTACGTCATTTACCAACATTCAAGGAGGCACGCGTGAGCTGTGTCTTTCGGCCTTGGGTTTTATTTTCTGCAAACAGGAGCTGCAGTTTTTTTTGAAGGAAAACGCAAGAGAGGCAGGTGACAGGGGAAACCAGTTATTTACTAGAACATAGCTGAAATATTTCATCCGCTTCAGCATCATTATTTTTGTCTATCATTTTCCAGTAGCTAAAGAGGCATATGTGAGCTATCTTCCAATCTTTGTGATGTAACCATATTATTCGATAGTTTCACCCACATTTACCTAATGTTTTGTCCATGTTTTATATATAAAATGCCTTGATATTCTTTGTTTTATGTTTTGAAGGCATTTTTGGATGAAAGATGCAAAAAGGAGTAAATTGGAGGTAATTGGCAGATTTGATGTTCAGTCGATGTTTTGTGCAGAGCGTGAGCTCTAAAAGTCAAAACGAAGTGATTCCAGTGGAATTAGAAAGATAACATCCATACCTTTCTGGAAATCCAAGTGAAGAAAAATAAAATGACAAAGAGCATGGAAATCACATCCTTCAAAGTCAAAACTCGCATTCTGCCAGTGTTGACCTTTGTCCATTCAAAATTCAATATCTGGAGCTGTAGATATCCAATTGATGCAAACTCAATTGTTTTGGATTCCTGACTCAAAGGTCTATAAACGTTCCAAAGTTCAGCCAAAAACGATGTCATATGAGGGAGATATGATTTTTCAAAGATGACAGCTGAATTCTGCCAGCAAACAGGTTTCGTGAAGAAACGAATCCAAATTACATCCCGAAGCATCAAAACCGACATCCAAGTTTTAATTTCAGCAATTTAGCTCCTCAAGAACATCAATCCAGAAGGTCAAGGAAGGCAGCCACCAACCTCAAACCACCAACCACAAACCAGCTGCCAGCCACCAGCCACCAGCCACCAGCCGCCAGCCGCCTTCACACTACCACCATCTCTTGATGTTCACACTTGAACTTTGATTTTTCTTACTTACAATTTGTGTATAAATAGGCAGCTAAGTTCATGATATTAAGAGAGCCAAGAGAGAGGGAGAGAGAGTGCAGTAGAATCAAAGAAAGAAGGGTGGCAGCCATAAGAGAAGAAACACAAACTCTCCCCTCTACAACCCAAAAATCATGTATTCTTTCATCTTTAGGAGTAGTTGTTCAATAGATATGCAAGGCTAAGCTCGTTTTCTTGGTTGCAAGGACGCAAACACCTTCAGATTTCAAGAACTGTGAGATTTATTCTTCCATTTATTTTCAGTTTGTATTATGAATGAGTATGTTTGTTTTCCTATGCATATTTTCTATGATTGTTTATCTTAATTGCTAGAGCGGACTCTAAGTTATTATTGTGAACAATCTATTGCTAAGTTTGATATCAAAACCGGAGTTGTGGTATATAAACTTGTGAAGCAACTAAGCTTGATAACTGTAGCGGAACTACGTTATTAAACTTAGGGAAAACATTCAATCAAATGCAACATAAGCTGACAACTTGGTTGTTAAGATTAATGAATTTATCTAGATCTTAAGGCTGCCATTGGATTAAATCATTAGTGCAGACACTGTGATTGTTTGTTGGTTAGGGTTAGTTATACGGCGGATCCGTTAATTAATCAATATTAAAAAAAGATAAAAAATTCAGAATATAAACTGAAGTTTCATTTCAAGGATCAGTTCTGATTTCTGTAGGTGGATGTGTGCTTGCGACCAAGGTTTGTTTTCTTGATATATTTCAGTTTTAATTGATTTTGTTTGCTAGTTTAATTGCTGCCATAGTTTAGATAATCACAAACCAAATCCCCCTAATTACATAACATACAACATAAAAATCTGACTTGAAACTTCCTCGTGGGATCGACCCCTTGCTTGCTTGGGTAATTAATTTGTGCGACCGCGACATTGCAACACTTTGGTTTTTATTTTCTGCAAACAGGAGCTGCAGGTATAAGCCCCAATCTCTCCTCCTTTGTTATTTTTATACTAGGCATTCAGGAGCAAACAGGAGCTATCTTCCAATAATTGGTTTCTATTTAGAAAAACCAACGCTTGCCTATTATTTCTTTCATGATTTTTGAGTTCAACTGTTGTCCATGTAAAAAGGGTTTGTCTTTCATGTTTAGGAACTTTTACATTTAGGGACTTTCCTTTTGTTTTCCTTACACCCGCTGGAGAAGAAATCAACCAACCTTTATTTTTTTTGTGATTGCTCCTAGTTTTATTTTGTTCTTGTTGTTTGCGCATTGAGTTGCCTTTGATTTCTTTTATTGCTTTAAGCTTATTATAAATCTTAGAATACATATGATAGTTGTTTAGCTTTTATTGCGATTATTCTTTTGTGTTTAATTGTGATGCTTGTGTTTCGATAAAAAAAATTTTCTTGTGTGTTGCATACGGCAAATACTCTAACATGTTTTGAACGTTTTTTTATATATATATAAAAATATTGGACGTTTTGAAAAATATGTTTTCACATGGATTTCTTAAACACAACAAAAATTATTTTCTAGCATTTCTGGATTTTACAACATGTTTGTAAAACTCCAAAGGGTATTGGCCAATATTCCAAAAAAATATAAAAATCTTATTTTGGGGAAAATTCATCTATTATTCATCACTAATGTTCGGATAAAGAAATCCTTAAAAGACGAATATCGAAAATATTATTGGGAATAACTTGTTATTATTCGCTGTTAATGTTTAGATAAAGAAACTCTAAGTGGTTAATATCCAAAATATTTTTCTAGGAATAATAAGTCATCGCACATCTTTGAAAGAAGCCTCGATTTCAATTAAGGACATTTTAATTTTTGACTCCACGGTTTACGAGCTGTAAAAGTATGAAACACTAAGGCAAAAGGAGGTTTTTAAAGCGCTCTGAATTTCCTTAGATTTCTAATTTTTTATCTTTCCTCCTTGCGATTTACGAGTCATAAAACTCTTGAAATACTAAGGGAAAAATGTGCTTTTAAAGCACATGGAATCTCCTTGCATTTCTATCTTAATAAATTTAGTCTGAATCAAACACAGATTTCAAGAAATCTACATTGGTTCCCCTTGACACTTTATAGACATATCTAAAGGTATGATCTATATTGGCCAAGGATTTTTGCTTTTAGACTTTGAACCCAAATCCATTCATCATAGCAAACCTATCATAGGAAAACTAATTAAGAGAACAGTAACACCATAGCAATTATATAGCAAACCAAACACCAAGTAGCTTACCTTAGGTAGGACGTACTAGGGGTGCTAATACCTTCCCTTTATGCAACTAGTCCCTTGCCTTAGAATCTTTGAAAGACCAGTCAGGTTTCCTAGTGATCATAATACTAGGTGGCAACTCCTTTATTCATAATAAAACAAAACGACCTCGAAATCAATCAAGGATTGCCGCGACGCCACGTTCCACCGCGAGGGTGCGACAATTTTAATTGCAGAAATGACTCGATGTTCGTTAAATAATATAGAACTACCAAATAATTTTAAGCCCACATATGAAATTAAACCACACATCATAGAACTAAGCTTTAGCGGTATGTTTAATGACATGGAGTGAGTTTAATAGTTATTTTTTTAATTTTATTTTAGTGTATATAGTTTTAGTTTTTGTATTTAAATATCTACAAGGATTTATTAATTGAGTGCCTCTAATTTTCAAAGTTAAGAAATGTCCATAGTGTAAGTATATTCAATTATACAACAATTTAATTTTTCAAAGTTAAGAAATGTCCATTTCATGGTCATATTTGGCCAAGTTAAATAATATTTATAAAAAATCATTTAAAAAAATTTGATTATTCAAATTAAAAAAATAAGAGCAAAAGGAAATTTATACAAAAACAAAATGTATGAACCATAAGTAATAAATTAAAAAAAATAAAGGAAAAAACTTGTAGGGTTGCTATATGATTTATACTTTTTTTGCTATTTTTGACACATAAGACTGAAGATTTATTGAGAAATCAGTAGATATATAAAAATAAATTGTAAGAGTGATCCAGCGATCCTGTATAGCAAATTAAAATAATAAAACTTTATTCATCTGTTTAAACAAAATTACAAGATGGGACTCCTCCATCTAAAAACGAGCCTATGAATGAAGAAACCAAAAGAAGTTCAGATGGAAGTCCTCATCTTCAACATCCAGATGCGCTCATTATCCCAGAAATTATGGGCTTAACGTTAGAGCATTGGGATTTTGCAGGGCCTCCTGGTCCTCTATATGCAATGTTAATGTTAGCAAGCTTCACCTTCTGACATGGGAAGCCACTACTGCAAGCAATCCGAACAACAACCGGAGTTGCAGAAGTTCCCTTTATGCTCTTAAAACTAACATCACTGATCTTCACTTTTGACGGAGCCTGCAAAAGAAAACAAAAAGAACATTAAGACCCCAAAAGACTTCTAGTAATCTCCCTGGCTGGAAGGAACATAAAAAAATTAATATGCATGTGCATGCAATCTTCAGAATTGCATTATTGATGTAGCATGATGTAAAAAAGATTTTGATAAATGGTGGAGTGTTTGAGCCACGAATTGGGTAAAATATTGTCACAGTAATTTAATATTGTGAAAATATTCTTATGGTAACAGAAAAAGCAATACCTTTAGACTGCATTGGTTCCATGGGCAATACCCTTGATCTATGATGACAGGGTTTTGGACATTGTTCATGACAATATCCTCAAAATGCATGTTAGATGCGACACCACCGTATAAAGCTGGCCAAGATTTTATTCTAACGCCATTTGTAGTATCTGAGATGGTGCAATTCTTGACAAATATTCCAGAAACAGGTTTCTCATCGGGGTATTTCCCTAAACTTCCAACACTGATGCCATGGCCAGGTCCACATGTTACTCCTGTGATATGTAATTCTTCGGTGCCATCTCCCACGGAGATACAATCATCGCCTGTGCCAATTTTTGAATCGATAATGTAGATCCCAGTAGATCGGCCGATGTGGATTCCATCGGTGTTTACACTCTCACCAGGTGCTCTCACGGTAAAATGCTGGAAGGTGAGGTTTTTGCACCCCAAGACGTTAACATGAAAGTTCTTGCTATCTAGAGTAGTTATATCTCGGACTAATGCATTCGTGATGAAATCGAACCTTAAATTCTGATACATATTTGACGCAAACAAAAAGCAAATGATTAAAGAAACTTTGTTAGTGCCATAACATATAATTAAAAAACTCTAACTAAATTTGTGACCCAAGAGAAGGAAATTAGGCTTCATAATGGTGAGTAGATTACCATTGGGAGGCCTTTACAATTTTTATCTTTGTGACAAGTACTTTTGCTCCAGGCAACCTTTCCCTGCCCATCAAAAGTGCCCCTTCCCGACAATGTAAATTGATCTACGTATCTGAAATTAACCCAATGACCTCCTGAGAGCTTATTTGGGTCAACCGGTGCCTTCAATATGCCATCAACTTGGAGCTTGATCGCAGCCTTGCAAGGACCTGCTAGAGTTACTTTCCGTAACCAGTATGTTCCACTTGGAATAAGAACTTTACTGGGCTTTGTTGAAGCACAAGCAGATTTCCAAGCATTGGTTAAAGCCTAAAAAGGGAAAGATAAGGGCAATATTTAGAGAGGATCACTTGGTCTCAAATTCGGGTGTTACGCTGAAAATCTAAGGAAACATAAATAAGTTTTGACTCGAATATTATATATTCTGCTATTTAAAAATCATATGCATGCATGCGAGGAAATATTTAAGATACCTCCGTAATATCTTTACCGGCACCATATTTAGTCACATCGAAGACACCATTTGACTGGGCTTGAGTAGTTGATGCTAACAATAAGAATAGTGAGAATGATATTATTGCCGATGAGACAACTTCCAAGCCCATCTTTTTGTTAGCTATGTTGCTTTCTTTCTTCACTACTCTAGGAAAACGGAAACATTTCTTAACCTTCCATGTTGATCCTTTATAGGGCAAGGGAGGACTTCAACACCACTCGTAAATTTATCAAGCAGTTGATGAATCTTGTCCATGGTTGTGCAAGGATGTAGCTTTGCCATAGAATTTCTTTACTATTATTAGCTTCTCTTGCGGTATAGCATATCAAAATATTATAAGAAAAATCTATATATATATATATGAAAAGAAAAAAACATTAACAAGATTCTAAATATGCAAACAAAAAAACAATTGCTAAAAAAACAATAGAGTTCCACTCTTAGTCAACCCAATGTGAAAAGATGAAATTGAAAAAAAAACTAGAGTCAATCATAGTTACCATGTCAAACATACAATGACAATCATGAGACTAGGATAAATCAGTAAAAAACAAATCAAAAGAATATTATGAAGCCTAATTCCCAACAAATCTCATGTAAAAAGATAAAATAAAGCAATTAAAAAAGAAGACAAAAAAACATGCAAACCTGGTTAAGCTCACCAAACCCCACTACCTAGATCAAGCAAATGGAATAACCCAATTATAATATCAACTTAGTCTTGAAAATGAAACTAAAAAATGATTAAATTAAAAAAACACTTGAGTCAATCTCATGGCCTAGATAATAAGATCAGGTTAATCTTGTCGAAAGAAAATAGAAGAAAAAACAAAGCCTAACTTCCTTATTAAAAAAATAATCAAATATTGATTGATGAAATTGAAAAAAAAATAATGAAAAAAAATCTCCCCTAAAAACATAATCGATATTAACTCAAGTTAACTTTTTGAACCCTTGACCCGTCAAATCAAAATCACTCCATCGGGAAAAACAACAAAGCTTAATTCAAAACTAATAACTTGGTGAAGAATGGAAATGAAAAAAAAAATTCAATTTTACAAAATAACATAAAAAAATAGTAATCTAAAGAATGAGGATCAAATTTAAAATATAAAAAAATTGAGAGGATAACTAACAGTTTTGGATTGAATGATAAAATTAAAAAAAATCAATTTAACAAAAGGATCCAAAACAAAAAAACATAACAATCACAAGAGTAAGGATCAAATTTGAAAAAATTAATGAGAAAACAACTTATAATTTAGAATTGAAGGGTGAAATTATATTTTTTTACACAACTCAAAAGAAAAAGAACAAACAAAAGAATGAAAATCAAATTTGAAATGACAATAAAATGAGAGGACAATTGTTGCTACCTAATTTTTTTACTTCAGTTTTCAAAATTTAAAATAAAAAATATACTTTCTTCGCGTAGTTTTTAACATGCTCATGTTAATGTTGTATTTTTTTCAAAAGTCGAAAAACACAAAATAAATCAAAAAAGAAAATAGAAAAAATGCATTTATATTTTAGTGATCTAATTATAATGGTGGAAAGGAGAGAACTGATTTTCAAATTAAAAAGCCTCTCACCAAGCAATCCAAGTTTTAATCAAATGATCCACAATCGATTTTCTTAATCCAAAGGTCTGTATTTCCTTGCTTTGCTTCTCATTTGATTTAAATCTCTACCACTAGATTTCGAGAATTAATATCTACCACTCATTTTATATAAATCTCACATCATGAACAACTACAATTAAACAAGCAACTAGGCACATAAATTTCTTCCAATTAGGCATACAAAATTCAGTTATTCCTTAACATGTTTTTCCAAACATGTATAAAAAGTTTAACAAAACTCAATAACAATGTTATCAACATCTATAGTTTTGCATTCTTATGATTATAGTCATACATGTATTATATCACATAAATATTATCGTATTTACATTAATTTTTTGATGTATCCTTGATAGTAACATTCATCATTAGGTTTGTTGTTACCCATTTTTGGATTCCCACAAAAAAAAAGAGAAAATACGAAAAAAAAATATCAAAAAAAATATTCGAAAGAAATCCAAAAAAATAGGAGCGAGAAAAGGATGCTAGAATGCCAAAAAAAGGCCAAAATTGGTTGAGGAGGTTTAAAAATGCAAAAGGTTGAAATTTGATAGTATATTTTTGACCAGTGAGAGCCCTATTGACAAGAAAAATTCAATTTGAGGAAGAAAATTCCAAAATCATATGTTTATGGACTCAATTAAATCTTATCTAAGGTTTAATTGAATTTATGGTGTGTTTGATTACAAGAAAAATTGATTTTTAAGTCAATTTCGGCTTTTATTGGAAGAAATTAAAGTTTTCGGGGTCTAATTATAATTTTGAAGAGTTAATTTGGTCAAATCAGGGGTTTAATTACATAATTATTAAAGTTTGATGGCCAATTGGAGACTTAATTGAAACAATCCAAAACCAAGGATCAAACTGGAAAATGCGCTAAAATCAAGGGATCTAATTACAATTTTTCCAGGGGCTTGATTACAAAATTGCATAACATTCAAGGACCAAATCGGAAATATCATTTAAAGTTGAAAAACAGTGCCGTTTTATTCAACAATTTCCACTTACGTGAGCTGGTCGAGAAAAGTTTGCAGCGGCGAAGGCGCGATTTGCTTTAATCAAGGGGGCATGTTTCACTGCTACCATGATGCACGCCGATCGTTATTCTATCCCTGCAACAACAACGGGAAAATGCATGCATCATTTGGCTATAAAAGCTAGAGGATGTACTGCACTGAAGGAGGAGAGAAAAGGAATGAGAGAGGAGAAGAAGAGAAAACAAGAGGGGGAGATGAAGGAAAAGAGAGAACAAAGGGAGAAGGAGAAAATAGAGGTTGGGAAATCTTTTGAAAAGAATGAAAGAAACTGAGAGATGGGGAAAGAAAGTTACAGAGGAAGAAGGAAGGAAAAAGGAGAACCACTGTTGGTCTTCCTCTCCACCGCTGCCACAACGCCACCACTAAGAAGGGAGTATTGATCAACAGAAAAAAAGAAAACAGAGGCTCAAATGTTTGCACAGAGAGGAGAAGAGCCATCGTCGCCCCCTGCAGCAACTCTACCGGCCAGCAACCTCTACCGCACCGTCTGAAAGCCACCAGCAGCTCCACCCCCACTAGAGACCAAAAGGAGAAGAACCAAACAGAAGCAGATGAGGAAGGCAAATAAAAAAAACAGAGGCTGGTGTCTTTGCACGGGGAAGAAGAAAAAAAGTTGCAGCAAGCACTACCCGCCACCGTCATAACCACCGTGAACCATCGTTGGCTTCCTCTCCATCGCCACCAGCATCATTGTGAGCATCAGTAGGTAAGCCTTCCTCCCCTTCCTTTTTTCCTTCTTCTTCTTCTTCTTCATTGCACCGTCTCCACTGTTCTACATGAATAGTGGAGAGTGCTCCACTGTTCATTGGGCCGGACAAGTCTGGCCCAACCCAAAATGAGTGGCCGGGTCTCCCATTAAAAAAAATAAAAATATTTTTGAAAGTTTGTGATTTTTCCACGTATAATTTTATTGAATTTTCCTTAATATTGGCTTGTATTTTTATACCGTAAAGATACAAATCCAATATTAAAATACCCGGTTTTCGTCAAAACATTAGAAAAAAAATATATTTTGTTTTCATGCATATGACCAAGTCTCTCAAAAATAAATAAAAAATCATCATATTCTATTTTCCTACAACAAAGAAAATTTCAAAAAATATGTATTAGTATGCATTTTGGCTTTAATAACCAGTTTATTAAAGCCACGAGAACTAGGCCAATATTTCAAAAGTTCCAAAAAAATTATTTTTTTTCTTTTAATATCTGGGGTTACAACCTTATACATAAGACATATTCCGGATATTAAATTCTTTTGTTGATATCAGAACAGTTAGGTTTTACCCAATAAGATAAGGATCTCTTTACCGATGAGGACATTTCTTAAACCATAGACGGACCAACAACTAAAAAGCATGACAAGACCTTAGATTTTATCAGATAATAAAACAATGCAGCTTACCTTAGGTAGGCTGTATTTGGAGTGCTGATACCTTTCCTTTACGCAACCAGTCGCCGTACCCGATTTCTGAGACCAGTTACGGTTCCTAATGACCAAAATACTAGGTGGCGATTCCCATTATAATTTTTCATTGATAAGAGACAAGAATTCCTTGTCTCCCCACATTTGCCACATAAGATAGAATTTGAGGGTGGATGTTTTCGCCACGACGCGGCACACGTGTGACAAGGTTTAATAATTCTCAAATTTCCCAAATTTCAACAACATAAATGCTTAAGTCAATATATGTAACAAAATGAAACTCCTTTAAAATCATTTCCTTTATAAATATATACATTAATCTATCACAATATCACTTAACTACATACAACTCTACTTCATGCAATGTAACAACTCATTGGTCGACCATTGCACCTTTAAGGATCCCATGGTTTTCTTCGGCATTTCTTCCTAAATTAATACCCAACTCAACTTAATCTAACCTAAGTGATCAACTTATAGTCAATTTACATTTCCCCAAAATTTCACTCTAAACTATAGCATCAATCTCATGATGTCAACCTCAATTGTTATCTTTTCATACAAAATTGCTAGGTCAGGTTTAGAATTTCTAACCGAAGATAATTGAGTCTTCAAACCCTAACTTGTCAAAATCTTCCATGTTTTCCTCCTTTTTCCTCTTTTCTCTTAACATTCTCTCTCTAACTCAATCTTTTCTCTATTTGGTTTTTTTCAATTCCAAGAGTGTGTCACACCCTCGAGTCGGAGCGCGTCGTTGCGGCGACCCTCGATTATATTTCGGTTTTTTTATTTATTGAATAAGGGAGTCATCAGCTACTATTTGGTCACTAGGAACCCTAACTGGTCTTTCAAAGATTCTAAGGTAGGGGACTGGTTACGTAAAGGGAAGGTATTAGCACCCCTAGTACACTCTACCTAAGGTAAGTTGCTTGGTGTTTGGTGTTACTACCCAATTTTTGACCCATGTTTTGATAAATTTTCAGAAAACTCCAAAAATAGCAAAAAATAACGAAAATCCAAAAAATACTTTTTTATATATATATTTGCGTCGTTTTTAGCATTTTTAGCATTGTCTCAAAATAATTTAAAATTTCAAAGGTTTTTGGAACGTGTTTGACTTTTAACGCATTATTTTTAAAATCACCGATTTTCCTCATTCAAGTCGATGTTGATAAGAAAAATAAAAAAAATAGTAAAAATCAAGTTTGAAAAAAAGAAAGAAGTTGAGGGACCAAGTTTGAAAACTTAGCAATATTTCTACCTACAAATACTAGTCTCTACAACACACACAGTTGGGGGGGGGGCAATTTTAAACATTTAGGGAGGCAACACAAAAAACCCTAAACCTAAACCTATCCCTAACCAAACGGCAGTGTTCCTCACTTAGCAAAACAAAAAAGTAGCTGCCCCCCACTAGTTTTTGATTTTTTTTATTCTTCCTTGGCCGCTCCCCTCCCGGTCATCTTCATCTTCCCCGCACAAGCCTTCCTTTCCCCTTCTCAACACAAGCCACCGCTCACGCCCCTCACCCAAAAGCAAACCAGAATCGGTCGCTCCCCCATTTCCAGACCTTCCCTCTCCCAGCCTCTCGTCTCTCAATCGTCCCCCCACAGAGAACCAGTAGGCCATCTCACCCTCAGCTCCACTCTCACAGCCAGCTGCCCCCCACTTGGCCAAACAAAAGACCGGCCACCCTCTCTCTCAACCATTGTGAACAGACCACCCTCTCACTCTCCTCTCAGCCGGTCTTTGCTATCAGCAGCAGCATCCCCCACGGACCCAGATCGGTTCGCTGCTCCTTCCTCTTTTATTTTTTCAGCCACTCCCATCTTCCTAAACAGAAACCCAGCTCTCGCCGGCCAGCCTTCTACTGCAGGTGAGACACACGGCGCCCACAGACCCACCACTGTTCCCGTGCCCATAAACCGTCTTTAGCGCTGTTCCTGTAGATTATAGAAGACTTCGTATTTTTTAGGCTTTATTTTTTAATTTTATGGAAATGTATTTCATTTATTTTGAATTTTTGTTGTTTTGGAACATTGGGTGCATGTGTAAAAATATAGTAAAAGTAAATGTGTGATTGTATTTTTATTTAATGAATGTTTTTATGATGAAATTGCAAAAGAATAAAGAAGAATTTAATATTTTGATTTGTTCACGGTCAAGAATTATGAACTTACACGTAAGTCGTATTTCTAATATCCGATGAAAAAAACAAAATTTTTAAAACTTCTTTAACACATCAAAGCCACGAAACAGCTTACCTCAGGTAGGGTGCGTTAGGGGTGCTAATATCTTCCCTAACCACAACCAGTCCCTTACCCGTGAATCTCTACCAAGACCAGTACACTCGGGTTTCCTAGTAGCCCTCAATTAAATATTAGGTGGCGATGTGTGAAACATCCAACTCATATCTGAGTGCCTGTTTGGAAATAGTGGGTATACATACCTTAACCATTTCTCGTACTGCCCCTATATTGTCTTTACGAAGAGCGTCACTAGACAGATATGAGACCCTTTTGAGACTAGATAGAAAACCTACCCATGTTCACATAATGAATAAAACCTGTCCTTAAGTTGTATATGCTATCGTTATTTGCTTCAGGGCAAACCCTTCTTGAAGCATCTTGAACTCAAGACTTGTGGGTGACACAATGGTTGTCACTCAGAAAATTTTCATTGTAGAGTTTGGGCAAGAATCACGATTCTTGTTTCATCATACAAGAATTACGACCATATGTCACCCCTCGAAGGGCGAGTTCATCATATAGATTACATGCTCATACATTTGTCATGCATGCACCGCAATGAAAAGTTGGTTCCCTCACTCGAGGTCTACTATACTGGATTGAAAAAAGATGGAAAATGAAGAAAGAGGTTAGCGAGAGACCGATTGTCAAAAGAAAATTGAGAGCATCAAATGTGAAGTAGCTATACTCGATGTGCTTGAACAAGTGCTGAACTTCAAGACTGGAAAAGGAATGTCTGCACAGCCTCTTGTGGAAGCACTGTCAATTCATGTCCCACACAAGGAAAAATAATGAACTCGTTTTCTCAGTACTCCACCAGTAGAGGCAGTAAACACTGAAGTGGCACCACTTATCCTTCATTTTAGTCATGAATGACAGCAACGCCTTCAGTAATCAACAAAAGACAATCTCTTTTTTGTTTCAGTCGCACTGTTAATTGTTCACCGACTCCCCATCTTTCAATGGCACCCAATAGCTGTCAGCCTTTCATGCCATGAGTAGAGGCCTTCTTTCTAGCCATATCTACTGTGAACTCCATTCCAATCCAGCAACACAGGATGTTGGTATGAAAAACATGACTTTATTGAACTTCAACGTACTAGAGCTTTCTCGATTGAGATCTGTTTGTGGCTCTGCCAGTGAGGAATCCAAGAAGGAATGAAGTAGTTCTATAAACCAGTGACAGAATTAAAACGCAGAAGTAGAGAGAAGAGACATGACTAAATTGGAAAACATGAAGAAGACTAAGGCAGCGTTTGGGAACGCGGCTGCGGCCGCAGTCCTAAAAAATTTGAATTTTTTTTTTGCTAAAATTTAATATGGTTTGTACGTTTTGGATCGTTTTGAAGTGTTGATGTCAAAAATGATTTTTAACTTGAAGGACCATATGTTTGAAGACTCTTCAAGTATTGACTGTGGGACCATATGTTTTCAAGCTCAAAGGCGTACTTCACGGCATGAATATGAGTGATAAATTGGACATCATTGATGAGGCCAATGCATTTCTTTTCGCAATCTGATTTAACAAGATAAGAGGAATCTATTGAGAAGAACACTGATCATACAACAAAGAGCTTTTTACTACAAGCTATGAGATGCATGTCTGGATGACTTGGCAGTTCCAAGAAGGCTAGTGATAACATATACTTGAAGAGTATTGTTTCAACTTGAGGCAAATTCATGACTGAATGACAATCTTGATGGATGTTGGCACGATGCGCACAATCAATGAGAGAACAATTCTTAGGATAATCCAGAAGATGAATGATCGATTAAGCTCATTCGTGATAAATTAAGCAACACCACACTTGGGGGCACACTCGTGCTTAATAAACAACGAGAGCAGTAATTATCGAGGACTGCCTGGATAGGCATGACTCTTACAGCTGAGTGGATGACTAGCACATGAACGGGCCAGTACATGGAAAGAGCAAAGAAGGCTTTTCGATAGCAAACAAAGGCACCCTGTGATGATGGAACATCAAAGAGGGCGGGACGTATATTTCAAATCAGGTAAGGATGCATGCATGTCATCTAACCTCAAAGAATTACATACATATTTTTATTCGTTACAGGAAAATCCTCAAAGAAGTCCAGCAAGATTAAAAAATAAATCATTGAGTTGATAATAACAGAGAATCATAGTTGTGACCTTTGGAACGGGAAGAAGATGAGATAAACCTTACTATTAGGAAAATCTCAAAGAAATGAGAAGATCAACCTTGTCATCATAAGGAGTCTTCAGGTCAAACCTGCAATCAGGAAGCACCAAGTTTTCCAACCTTGTCATCAAGAAAAATCTAATTAATTTCAGTCATCAGGAAGGACAGATGTCAACCCTGCAATTAGGAAGGACAGATGTCAGTCTTGCAAAATCATAAAAAAAGAAGAAGAAGAAAGCATCAAGTGAAACGTTTGATCAAACCTTATCATCAAGAAGAAAAATGAGAAGAACCTTACCATTAGGAAATTTTCAAAACAAGAGAAGAAAGTTCAAACCCTGCCATTAGGAAGAACATACAAGATTTTCATTCTGGTTAAAGAGGATCGCCAAATGGGATCTCAGGTTAGCCCAACCACACAGATTTTGGTTCTGGTTAAAGGGGATCGCCGGATGGGATCTTAGGTTAGCCCAACCACACAGATTTTGGTTCTGGTTAAAGGGGATCCCCGTATAGGATCTTATGTTAGCCCAACTACACTTAGGATTTTGGTTCCGGTTAAAGGGGATCGCTGGATGGGATCTCAGGTTAGCCCAACCACACTCAAGATTTTGGTTCTGGTTGAAGAGGATTGCTAGATGGGATCTCAGGTTAGCCCAACCACTCAGATTTTGGTTATGGGTAAAGGGGATCGCTGAATGGGATCTCAGGTTAGCCCAACCACACACAGGATTTTGGTTGTGGTTAAAGGGGATCGCTGGATGGGATCTCAGGTTAGCCCAACCACACACAGGATTTTGGTTCTGGTTAAAGGGGATCGCCACATGGGATCTCAGGTTAGCCCAACCACATGCAGATTTTGGTTATGGGTAAAGGGGATCGCTAGATTGGATCTCAGGTTAGCCCAACCACGCAGATTTTGGTTTTGGTTCAAGGAGATCGCAAGATGTGATCTCAGGTTAATGAAAAAAAAAGAGAGAAAGAAAGAAAGAAGAAAAAGAAAGGAGAAGGAAAAGAGAAAGAAACATAAAAAAAAAAGGTCTTTAGATGAGTGGATATTCAGCAAGCTAGGAAGACAAAAAGACAAGCTTTCTTTACAAAGCTTACTATGCAAAATAATGAGGAGTTTTGCTTCCTAAGCATTGTAAAGAGAGGGCATCTATTGCTATCCAATTTTTGACCCATGTTTTGATAAATTTTTAGAAAAATCTAAAAATAGCGAAAAACAACAAAAATCCAAAAAATACTATATATATATATATATATATATATGCAATCATTTTTAGCATTTTTAGCATCGTCTCAAAATAATTTAAATTTTCAAAGGTTTTTGGAACGCGTTTGACTTTTAACGTTTTATTTTTAAAATCACCGATTTTCCTTATTCAAGTCGATGCTGGTAAGAAAAATAAAAAAATAATAAAAATCAAATTTACAAAAAAAAAAAAGTTGAGGGACCAAGTTTGAAAACCTAGCAATATTTCTACCTATAAATACTAGTCTCCAGAACACACATACTGGGGGGCAATTTTGAACATTTGGGGAAGCAAAACAAAAAACCCTAAACCTAAACCTATCCCTAACCAAACAGCAATGTTCCTCACTTAGCAAATAAAAAAAGCAGCTGCCCCCCCACTGGTTTATGATTTTTTTTCTTCTTCCTTGGCTGCTCCTTTCCCGGTCATCTTCATCTTCCCCACACAAGCCTTCTTTTCCCCTTCTCAACACAAGCCACCGCTCACACCCTTCACCCAAAAGCAAACCAGAACTGGCCGCTCCCCTATTTCCAGACCTTCTCTCTCCCAGCCTCTCGTCACTGGATTGATATGAGACCCTTTGAGACCAGATAGAAAACCTACCCATGTTCACATAATGAATAAAACCTGTCCTTAAGTTGTATGTGCCATCCTTATTTGCTTCAGGGCAAACCCTTCTTGAAGCATCTTGAACTCAAGACTTGTGGGTGACACAATGGCCGTCACTCAGAAAATTTTCATTGTAGAGTTTGGGCAAGAATCACGATTCCTGTTTCATCATACAAGAGTTACGACCATATGTCAACCCTCAAAGGGCGAGTTCATCATATAGATTACATGCTCATACATTTGTCATGCATGCACCGCGATGAAAAGTTGGTTCCCTCACTCGAGGTCTACTATACTGGATTGAAAAAGGATGGAAAATGAAGAAAGAGGTTGGCCAAAGACCGATTGTCAAAAGGAAATTGAGAGCATCAAATGTGAAGTAGCTATACTCGATGTGTTTGAACAAGTGTTGAACTTCAAGAGTGGAAAGGGAATGTCTGCACCGCCTCTTGTGGAAGCCCTGTCAGTCTATGTCCCATACAAGGAAAAAAAAATTGAACTCGTTTTCTCAGCACTCCACCAGTAGAGGCCATAAACACTGAAGTGGCACCATTTATCCTTCATTTCAGTCATGAACGGTAGCAACGCCTTCAGTAATCAACAAAAGACAATCTCCTTTTTGGTTCAGTCACACTGTTAATTGTTCACCGACTCCCCATCTTTCAATGGCACCCAATAGCTGTCAGCTTTTCATGCCATGAGTAGAGGTCTTATTTCTAGCCATATCTGCTGTGAACTCCATTCCAGTCTAGCAACATAGAATGTTAGTATGAAAAACATGACTTTACATTGAACTTCAACGTACCAGAGCTTTCTCGACTGAGATCTGTTTAGGAATGAAGTAGTTCCATAAACCAGTGACAGAATTAAAACACAGAAGTAGAGAGAAGGAACATGACTAAACTACAAAACATGAAGAAGACTAAGGCAGCGTTTGGGAACGCGGGTGCGGCCGCGTTCCCAAAAAAATTGAAATTTTTTTTTGCTAAAATTTAATATGGTTTGTACGTTTTGGATCGTTTTGAAGTGTTGATGTCAAAAATGATTTTTAAAAAATGAAAAAACATCATTGGCATGCATTTTGGCACGAAAAGTTATTTGAAAAGCACTCGCAACCACACTGCCAAACACGCTCTAAAACTTCAACAGAGCAGAACTCAAAAATTTAAAAATCTAGGGCGTTTTAAAAGCCTATTTTTGCCTTAGTGTTTTATACTCTCACAGCTCGTAAACTACGGAGTAAAAAATTGAAATGTCCTCGATTATAATCATGGCTTCTTTGAAAGATTTGTGATGACTTATTATTCCTAGAAAATTATTTTGGATATTTACCACTTAGGGTTTCTTTATCCAAATATTAACAGTGAATAATAAGTTATTCCCAATAATATTTTGGATATTCATTCCTTTGGATTTCTTTATCCAAACATTAATGGTGAATAATAGATGAATTCCCTAAAAAAAAAGATTTTTTATTTTTTGGAATATTGGCCAATACCCTTTGGAGTTTTACAAACTTGTTGTAAAATACAGAAATGCAAGAAAATAATTTTTGTTATGTTTAAGAAATCCATGCAAAAACACAATTTCGAAACTTCCAATATTTTTTTGCATAAAAAAAGAGTGTTCAAAACATGTTACGGTATTGGCCGTATGCAACACACAAGAAAACATTTTTTGATATATATGTATATTTGTCACATTGCGTCGAAAACCGGGTATTCTAAATACGAGATCGATATTTGTTTTACAACATAAAACAAAAATTCATACCTTAAAATAAATATGCTAGAAAATCATAAATCTTTTTCTATTTCTTTTATTTTTTTGAAAGAAAAAAAACAGTAGGTCCGGCCGGGTCACTAGCCTAAGCAAGTGACCCGGCTGGACACAAAAGGAGCGCAGTCATCTCAAAAAATGGAGAGCTACTGTTCAAGTGAATTAATTCACTTGAACAGTACATTCACAAAACAAAACAAATGCAAAGAGACCACGCTAACAGTGCATACAACAAAGAAAAACAAAGCATGCAAGAGGTGAAGAGAAACAGACCTGGAGACGAAGAAACTGCAGTGGCGTTGAAACCGTGATGGTTGCTCGGGTCTGTGTTCGTCCTTCTCCTTCTGTTCTATATTTGCGTCTGTTTCTTGCCTCTTTCTTTCCTCTGCGTCTTCGTCACTCTCTCTACTTATACCTGCACTTTCTTCTCCCGTTTCTGCAGATTTTATTTGCAGAAAAAAATGGAGCAAATACGCGTTTTTTCTGTCTTTCTTTTTCTGTTTTCTCTACTCTTTCTTTCTTTTTTTTCTCTACCTCACAGTAACGCAAGAATGCAAGAAAGAAACTCCCTCTGTTTTCTGCATTTTTTTAATTCCCTGCCTCTCTTGTGTCTTTCTTGTCTTTCTTTTGTTGTCCTCCCTCCCGCTAGGTTAGTCAAGGGTTTATGTAGCCTAAACACAACTCATATTTAGGAAAGATATATTACATTAACTCTAGGGTGTAATCTCGGGTGAGCAGAAATAGGAAACCAGAATATTTGATTCTGATTATTTGATTAGCAGTGATTTCTTTCCAAGTTAGAGGATGGTGCGGTTAGTTTCTTTCCTTCCATAGAGCCAACTGCTCCCTTTGAAATGAGGCAATAAAAACATGGTCTGCATCTCTCCATTCAAGCGAGAGAAACATAGAAACCAAATAGGAAATTGCAGATAAAAAGGAAAGAAGAAAACGGGCTAGGTAAAAACGTGGTTTCTTCAATTTCTTCCTTCCGCAAAATTCCTTCTAATTTTTATCTTCAATCATCTTCCTTATTTTAGCACCTTTTCCATTTGATACTTGGTCCAAAAAAGGGCTTCAAATTGGACTGCAATTGGTCTTCAAACTTTAAGCATCTTGCAATTATGTCCCTGCAAACTTGAGCAAAAAAAATCCTTCTTGCGGCAGGAATCCCTGCTTTCACACTAGATATCCAAATGGGAATATCTTGAGCTTCTAATATCGAAACCAAGCGATTGAAAAACCCAAATTTATCTACCCGTCTAGGAATACAACTTTAATGATGGAGTCAAAGTGAGATAAAATTGTTTAAAGAACAGAATCTGGCAGTAATCTGGTTAATTAAAAAGGATCTCCTAATCTAATTCAGAAATTGACAATGCCGAGAATCCCGATATGATTGAGAGTATGACCTAAGAACAAATCAATAAAATTTGTGATGGAAATAGAGTTTTTAGTGCAAAACTCGGGTCAGGATCCTTCTCGCAACATAATTCTCTACTTTCACGTTAGATATTCAAACGGGAATATCTTGAGCTTCTGATACGAATTCAAGTGATTCAAAAGCCCAAGTTTATCTACACATTTAGGACTACAACTTTTATGAAGGACTCGAAGTGAGATAACATCATTTTAAAGAACATAATCTGGGAGTAATCTAGTTGGTCAAAAAGGTTCTTGATCTGACAATGCTGAGCATCCAAATTGACTGAGATTCTGCCCTAAAAATAGTGATCCCTAGGACCCAATAAAGGTGTAGATCAATTTTTCAACATGTCATGAGTGATAGAATATAGCTAGGATGGTCAGATATCGTACCAAATCAAGTTAGAATTAGAGCCTAAGTTGGAACAAAAAATTGCGACAGTAGCAAAATTATTTTTTTAGTGCAAATTCTGAGGAATTTATCCAACTTTAAAAACCAAATAAAAAAAGGAATGAATTCAGCATTATGAAGACTCCTAATCAGTCTAGGAAACCTGATGTTTTCGGTAGCAAATGGAGAGGATAAAGAGAGTAGAAAACAACTCAAACAACGTTTGAAAAACATTTCTTTCTTCTCCGCTTTTGTCAATTTTCCAGCAAACATGAGCTATACTCCTACACTTGGTTCAAAAGAGGTATACATCGTCTCTAGCACGTGGGGTCCAAAAATGAGTAACAACAGAGTGGATGTATTTTTATCTTTTTAAACACTCTCAAGCCTTTAGAGGTGCAAGAATATAAGAAAAATGAGAAGTGATCTCTTTTCCCAAAACAACACCTCGTCAGTTTTATAAAGCTAATAATCAAAACGGATTGACTATTTTGCGAAAGGGTCCAACATGTTTAACAAATCAGTCTTGTTGTTTCTCAAAATGATTGGATCATTTTAGCTATTGGAAAATTTGATATTTTTGCCAAAAACCTTTTCTTTTTCCATCTTATCACTTTGTTTCTCGATTTATTATTTTCATTTTTTTTTTCATACCATTAAACTATAATTCCAATGATTTTAGAATTATTATTTTTATTTTATTTATCTTGAGGTTTACACAAAGAATTTGGTTCTAATTAAAGAGAATTGTCATATTGAGGTTTTAGGTTAACCAAGTTAAAAACAAAGATTTTCGATTTAGTTAAAGGGGATCGATAAATTGAGATCTAAAGGTTAGTCTAACAAAAGACAATGATTTTAGGTTCTGGTTAAAGAGAATCACCAAATAAGGATTTCAAGTTAATTAATTTGTGAAACCAAAGTTTTAGTTAAAGGATTTCACTGAGATACAAGATTTCAAGTCAATTGAGCTTAGAACAAAAGTTATCGAGATGACATTTCTTGAATAAAAAAAATGACTTATAGTTCTAGTTAAAGAGGATTGTTGCAAAGATTGTGTTTTAGGTCAACCGAACTAAAACTTTGAGAAGATTAAGTTTTTTATAACAATATGTTTGTCTTTACAAACTCACAATGAAAAGCACTTGATAAGTTCTTACTCTGCAAAAATTGTAAAGAGGGGGCTTCTGTTACTATTCAATTTTGACCCATTTTTCAAAATGTTTCAGGAAAAAAAACAAAAAATAGAAAAAGACAAAAAAAACCCTAAAAAATATGTTGACATAATTGCATCATTTTCAACGTCTATCCAAATAATTTAAAATAAAAATATATTATCCATGTGTTTAGTTTTTAACGCGCTCGTTATATCAATATTAATGTTGCCTTTTTTTCACAAGTCAAAACACAAAATTAACATTGGGTTTCCAATTTTAAAATTGGAAACCCTTTCACCAGCAACCCAACTTTTAATTAAATGGTCCACAATTAATTTTCTTGATCCAATGACAATCATTGATTCTTGCACAACTAGAATTGCCTGATTAACCTCTCTACTATCAATATCAACACTAGAAGCCTCCACCTCCAGTACCCACCACCAACTCCCTATAAAACCAAAACCAATGGTAGCTAGCACCATGTCCACTAAGCGAAACAAGTCCATGTTCTAGTCATTTATGACAGCTTTTTCACTATCGCTTTAGCTTTCTACCCGACATCGCTCTCTCCCTCTCTCGAAACGCATCTCCACTGACGTTGAGTCCCCCACAATCCAGCTCCGATCTGACCCCAAAATGACAACCCGATCATATAATTAGAACACAATACCAACAACCTACCTCTTTCATGGAAATGACAGGTGAAGGTGAAAACAAGTATAACAGGAAATCATTTGGGGACAAAATAAAATAAACTGCTTTGTGTGATTTTGTTCTTTTGTAGATAGTGGTGACACTCATCGCCAGCACAAGGATAAGAAGAGTAAAAAAGTTCCAGAACCACCATTTTTCTCGCTTCACAGGCGAAAACACGTGGGTTTACTCACCGCTAGTGGCGTGGAGAGTGAGACCAACGTGTTGCCATTGTTCCTCTACTCCTGGAAGCTTCCTAACACTGTTCTTACATTTGTAACAAATTCTCTAGATTAATTTGTGAATTTTGAGAGGCCTATTTTGTAGATTCTAAATGTTTAATGTGTGTGTGTTTGAATTATAATTTTAGTGATTTGTAAAAATGTAATTGTAGGATTTGTGAGTAAAAACTATAATAAAAAAGAAGGATGTGTGTGTTTTGCATTTTCTTTCTATTACCTTTTTTTATTTTGTGTTAAATAGACAAAAAAAGAGATAAAAGATGAAAAGATAATAGTTTTTTTTTTAACCAACACTACCAGAAAATCAATAAATACAAACGGAAATACCGAGGGAATATTTGTGTTGGTAAATTACCGATGGATTTTACTGATGGAAATATTCCCTCAGTATTTACCGAGAGAATTACAAAAGGAAAAAATAATTAAAACAAAGCAAAAAAATGATAATATGTCATTTTTTCCAACGGTACCGATGAAATTAATTACAAAGAGAATTATCGACGGAATATTTCATCTGTATTTTACAGAGAGCTTTGAAACTATTCACTTTGCAATTGCACTGTTAATTACTGTTCTTTACAAACAAAATCACCAACGGATTGAAAAGTCATCGGTGTTATTTGATGGTTTTCTGAAAAATTTAATTCAAATTAAAATTTTAATTTGAATATTACAGACGGAATCACCGACGAATTGAAAAGTCATCGGTGATATTTGGTCGTTTTTGAAAATTTTTGATTAAATTTAAAATTTAAATTAAATATTACAAAGGAATCACTGATGAAATTATTAAAAATATTACAAAGGAATCACCGACGGATTGAAAAGTCATTGGTGTTATTAGGCGGTTTTCTGAAAAATTTAAATTAAATTAAAAATTTAATTTAAATATTACAAACGGAATCACCGACGAATTGAAAAGTCATCGGTGATATTTGACATTTTCTGAAAATTTTTGATTAAATTCAAAATTTAAATTAAATATTACAAAGGAATCATTGATGAAATTATTAAAAATATTAACATTTAATTATCCATCGGTAAAACCGTTGGTAAACACCCGAATAAAAAGCCTAGAATCCTTAATTTCACAACAGACTCGTCTCATTTCTTCTTCTTCTTCTTCTTCTCTTCTCTCCTCAACTCCTTCTCTTCTCCTCCATGCTCAGGTATGTCTTCTTCTTCTTCTTCTTCTTCTTTTTCTTCTCTTCTTTCCTCAACTCCTTCTCTTCTCCTCCATGCTCAGATATGTCTTCTTCTCCTTTCTTATTTTTTTTCTTCTAAGTTTTTTTTTAATTAGTATACTTTACGAAATTTTTTTAAAAAAATTTCTTCTTTTTTCCTGTTTTTTTTCACTATATTTGTTTTTTATTTTATTTTTAATTGTTTTTGTTCTTAATAATTGTATGAATGTTGTTGTAGGATTTTTTTTCATATGAGATCAATTTTTAGTTGATTTATTTATAGGATTTTTAAATTTTTTTCATATGAATTTGTTTAGTTGAATTTATTTTTTCGTGTTATTTATTTGTTGCAAATTTTTTTGAGTTGATTTTCTTCTTTTTTCCAAGCATTTTGAGTATTATAGAGTGTTGATTAATTTTAATTTAATTATTTTATAGTTTTGTAAATAATTATCAACAGAATTATATACTGTTTGTTTCCAAGGAAATTACTAATGGAATGATTTTTTTTCTAGCTTTTTTGCTAGCTTTTCCGTCAGTAAATCCGTCAGTAATAATATTTTTTTATTATCAACAGAAAAAAAGTTACCGATGAAGACTTTCCGTTGGTGATTTCGTCAGTAATTGTTTTACCAACGGAATGGTAGTGCAAATACCGACGAAAAAATCCGTCGGTAAATCTAAAGATTTTGGTAGTGCATATGTTTTAATTGAATATGGTAAAAAACAAATCCTTAAAATTATTTGAGCAAATTTTTGAAAAATGTAAAATATTTTTGTATTTAAAAAAAGAATATATTTCATGGATTTAACAGCAAGTTTGTAAAATTTCAATAGATTTTGGACTGTATTTTAAAAAATATTAAATATTTATTTTTAGCAAAAATAATATATTATTCACTTTTAATATAAGGATAAAAAACCTAAAAGGAGTTAATATAAAAAATATTATTAGGGATAATAATTCTATATTATTCACTTTAATATAAGAATCTCTAAAAGACCAGATATGGTTCCTAGTAACTATAATTATAGGTTGCGACTCCCTAAACCAACCAAAGAGCATTCTAGAACACCGCCTGAAAAGTGTTGCCGCGACATCATGCCCCCATGAGGAGGGCACAACAACAACTTTAACTGATCAACACAAATACTAAGGAGATGAGAGACAAAATAGGGAAACGAGAATTTTTAATTTGAAAAAAGAAATATGTGATTTGTTTTTTTATCCTTGTATAAAAATATCTTACTATGTCAAATGAAAAGGTAAATAAGAATATATTACTATGTCAAGGTTATTAGTGTCATATTAGATTGGTAGCTCCTGCAACCAAGTCCCTAATGTTGTAAATCATTAATTTAAATTTTAAAAGCTTAATGTTTTTCAAATCTTAAAAGTTAGTGCTCAAACCTTTAATTGTTGTAAATCAATAAATTTAAATTTTTCTCAACATCCTTTTTTATAAGTAAACAAAATAATGCACCAAGCCCAAACCTATATTATTGCAATGTCAAATAACCACTTTGTTTTTTTTTTTTAAAAAAAAAAAAACTTGAAGGACCAAAACATAAAATACTAAATGAAAAAAGAAGAAGAAGAAGAAGAAATCACTACTATTAATTCAAAGAAGAGATTTAAGGTTTTTTGTACTTGTAATATGGTAATCATCTACATAAAAATTTATTGGCCAAATAAAAAGATCATTAATTAATATTTAACTTAATTCAGCTATGATCATTTATTTTTGGAGATATGATATATTTGGCTTGTGAAATTGTTAATTTTTGTATTCTACTTTAAGTTTTCCCCTTTTGATATGAATTTATTTTTCTATTTTTTATAAAATACTTTTAAAATGCATACTATTGTAGTTTTAGTCTTTCTATTTAAATATTTACAAGGATTTATTAATTGAGTGCCTTCAATTTTCAAAGTTCAGAAACGTGTGTAGAGTAACAAATTCAATTAAACAACAATCAATTATTCGAAGTTAAGAAATATTCGTTTCAGGTCATATTTGACAAAGTAAATTAATATTTTTTTAAAAAAATCATTAAACAAAAATTTAATTATTCTAATTAAAAAAAATAAGAGTACAAGGAAATTTGTCAAAAAAAAAAAAGGGCATGGACCATAAGTAATAAATTAAAAAAAATAAAGGAAAAATCTTGTAGGGTTGCTATATGATTTATACTCTTTTTGCTTCTTTTTTTTATACATAAGATTGAAGATTTATTGAAATTAAATTGTAAAAGAAACCAAGCGATCTTGTATTTAAAATTAAAATAATAAAATTTTATTCATCTGTTTAATCAAAATTACAAGATGGACTTCTCCATCTAAAAACGAGCCTATAAATGACGAAACCAAAAGAATTTCAGATGGAAGTCCCTATCTTCAACATCCGGGTGCGCTCATTATCCCAGAAATCATGGGCTTAACGTTAGAACATAGGGATTTTGCAGGGCCGTCTGGTCCGCTATATGCAAGTTTAATGTCAGCAAGCTCCACCTTCTCACATGGGAAGCCACTGCTGCAAGCAATCTGCACAACAACCGGAGTTGCGGAAGTTCCCCTTATATTCTTAAAACTAACACCACTGATCTTCACTTTTGATGGAGCCTGCAAAAGAAAAAAAGAAAGAACATTAAGACCCCAATAGACTTTTAGTAATCTCCCTAGCACTAAGGAACATAAAAAAATTAATATGCTTGTGTAGGCGTTCTTCAGAATTGCATTATGGATCTAGCATGATGCAACCAATTATGGAATGCAGTGCACAACATGTTTGCTTCACAGTCAATACTATGAATTGCGTTGAAACATTTTTTTTCATAAGATGTAAAAAAGAATTTGATAAATTGTGGAGTGTTTGAGCCACGAATTGGGTAAAATATTGTCACAGTAATTTAGTACTGTGAAAATATCCTTATGGTAACAGAAAAGGCAATACCTTTAGACTGCATTGGTTCCATGGGCAATACACTTGATCTATGATGACAGGGTTCTGGACATTGTTCATGACAATATCCTCAAAATGCATGTTAGATGCGACACCACCGTATAAAGCTGGCCAAGATTTTATTCTAACGCCATTTGTGGTATCTGAGATGGTGCAATTCTTGACAAATATTCCAGAAACAGGTTTCTCATTGGGGTATTTCCCTAAACTTCCAACACTGATGCCATGGCCAGGTCCACATGTTACTCCTGTGATATGTAGTTCTTCGGTGCCATCTCCCACGGAGATACAATCATCGCCTGTGCCAATTTTTGAATCGATAATGTAGATCCCAGTAGATTGGCCGACATGGATTCCATCGGTGTTTACACTGTCACCAGGTGCACTCACGGTAAAATGCTGGAAGGTGAGGTTTTTGCACCCCAAGACGTTAACATGAAAGTTCTTGCTATCTTGACTAGTTATGTCTCGGACTAATGCATTGGTGATGAAATCGAACCTTAAATTCTGATCCATGTTAGAAGCAAACAAAAAGCAAATGATTAAAGAAACTTTGGTAGTGCCATAACATATAATTAAAAAATAAGGAAATTAGGCTTCATAATGGTGATTAGATTACCATTGGGAGGCTGTCACAATCTTTATCTTTCTGACATGTACTTTTGCTCCACGCAGCCTTTCCCTGCCCATCAAAAGTGCCGCTTCCCGACAATGTAAATTTATCAACGTGTTCGAAATTAACCCAATGACCTCCTGAGAACTGATTTGGGTCAACCGGTGCCTTCAACATGCCATCAACTTGGAGCTCAATCGCAGCCTTGCAAGGACCTGCTAGAGTCAATTTCCGTAACGAGTATGTCCCACTTGGAATAAGAACTTTGCTGGGGTTTGTTGAAGCACAAGCATCTTTCCAAGCATTGGTTAAAGCCTAAAAATGGAAAGAGAAGGGAAATATATTTAGAGAGGATCAGTAGGTCTCAAATTCGGGTGTTACGTTGAAAATCTAAGGAAACGTAAATAAGTTCTGACTCGAATACTATATATTCAGTTTTTAAAATCAAACGCATGCATGCGAGAAAATATATAAGATACCTCTGTGATATCTTTACCGGCAGCACCATTTTTAGTCACATCGAAGACACCTCTTGATTGGGCTTTAGCAGTTGATGCTAACAATAAAAATAGTGAGACTGATATTACTGCTGAGGAGACAACTTTCAGGCCCATCTTTTTGTCAGCTATGTTGCTTTCTTTCTTCAATACTCTAGGAAAACGAATGAATTTCTTAATCTTCCATGTCGATCCTTTATACGGCGAGAGGGGAATTCAACACCACTCGTAAATTTATCAAGCAGTTGATGAATTTTGTCCATGTTTGTGCAAGGTTGTAGCTTTGCCATTCAATGTCATTACTATTATTAGCTTCTCTTGCAATATAGCATATCAAAATGTTCTAAGAAAAATCTATAAATATCGATCACTCTGTCCATAGAAACCTAATTTCATGCAAAGATTTATTTAATTTAATAAAAATTCTGATATTTTTAAAGATTTTGTTATGGAAGATGTTGATTCCATTTTATTTTATTTTCGCCCTTGAAATAGTATATAATAAAACTTTAAATAACATCAATCTATATATCAAAAAAACATTAACAAGATTCTAAATGCTTAAAAATAAGTTAATAAATATAAAGAGAATGAAAAGAAAATGAAACTTGAGACAAAGGATACATAAAATTATAATAATAAAAGATTCATAAAATATTATTCATGCCTTAACTACTATTAAAAAAAGTACAAATTCTATCAAAATATTTTATTACATAAGCATTATATGTATTTATTTCACTACTACATTTACTAGTTTTACCGATGGAATTTTCTATCGGCGTGACATTACCATTACCGACTAATTTACTGACGGAATTCGTCCATCAGTAATTCCATTTATGTTGCCAAATCTATAAAAAAAAAATTAAAAACTGATGGTTTTACAGACGAAAAATATGCGCAAAAAAAAAGTTACCCACTAGAATTATGCTGACGGAATTATTGTGTTGGCATAATTTCATCGGTGATAATGGCATATGCAATAAAGTTTTTCCAACTCTCTGGAATATATCGACGGATTGAGTCTGTCATTATTCTCATAGGTAATATACCGACGGAATGATTCCATCGGTGATAGTGGCATATGCAATAAAGTTTTTCCAACTCTCTAAAATATACCAACAGAGTGATTCCGTTAGTAACTCCGTCCGTGATAATTAAAAATATATTTTTTTAAAATAATTAATATAAAATTATATAAAATTCAATTATATAAAAATAAATTATCTTAATATAAAAGCCAAATATTCATTACAAATTTGGGTGTTCAAATAAATTTAAACTAAAATAATGGTGGTGTAGGAAGAGGAGGCTAGTCGTTTCCGAGACCATATGGCCAAAAAATAGACACGCACGTATCACCCATCTGTAATCTCATATCCAATACCATTTGGCGGAGTTGTTCATAATTCACAAAGAGTTGATATCAATCGTGAGCTCCCAACGGTTGAGACACTATGGGCTATCCGCATGTTCTCGACTGTAGTGGTGGAGAGTCCATACACCTGATTTTTATCGGGTCCACTAGATGATCCTGCCTTCATCAATAAATATGGCTTGCAATCTAGGTGGGTCGAAGGATCGTCCCCGTATCCCTCCCTCAATCCTTAGCGAGTTGTTTATATTGTTCATTAAAATGGGTCATCTGATCTTGAATTCATTAGTCTAATATCGCCGCAAACTTTGGAGTTTAAGTACTCAGAACTGATTGTGAGCATTCAACGATTGAAACACAACTGGTTGTCCGCAAGTTTTCGACTGTAGTGTTAAAAAATCCATACACCCGATTTCTATTGGGCCCATTAGATGATCGCACCTTAAACCACAAATCCATATCGATATTTGAATGGGTTGAAAGATCATCCCTATATCCCTTTTTCAAACGATTCTTATATTTATCTTGGAAAGAAAAATTAAATTAATCAAATTGAAAGAAATTATAACTTAATAAAAAAATAATTGAAAACCAACAAACCACAAAATATTGAGCTTGGCTATCTACGAGCATAATTTCATATAAGAAAAATCTATATATGTCGAGCATAATTTCATTCAAAGATTTGTTTGATTTAATAAAAATTCTTCTATTTTTTTTGAATATTAGCTTTCCATTATTGGCATGTATACAATTAGAGTATGCAATACATACCTAATATGAGTCAAACCCTATTGAGATTTCTAGGATTTAGTTTCTCCAAAACCTTCTTGTTATTGTTTTTATTACAATCATTTTCCGGAGAGAAGTGATTGAGAATAATGGATATTCTGGAGATCCTAGTGTGTGTGTGTGTGTGTGTGTCTATATATATATATCAATCACCATGTCCATAGAAGCTTGAATTCGATGCAAAGATTTGTTTAGTTTAATAAAAATTCCTTTATTTTTGAAGATTTTGTTATTGAAGATGCTGTTTCCATTTTATTTTATTTTTGCCTTTGATATAGTATATAATAAAACTTTAAATAACATCAGACTTTCTAAATTATCTCTCTAATCTATGAAAAAAACATTAACAAGATTCTAAATATGCACCCAAAAAAACACTTGCTAAAAAAACAACAAAGTTCAATTATTTTTCAACTCAATGCGGAAAGATGAAATTAAAAACAAAACTAAAATCAACTCTAGTTAGCATGTCAAACATACAACCATAATTATGAGACTAAGGTAACTCAATAAAAAACAAATCAAAAGAATATCATGAAGCCTGATTCCCAACAAATCCTATGCAAAATGGTAGAAAAAAACAATTAAAAAGTAAGACAAAAAACAACATGCAAACCCAGTTAAGCTCAACAAAACCCGCTACCTAGATCAAGCAAATGGAATAACCCAATTATAATATCAACTTAATCTTGAAAAATAAAACTAAAAAATAATTGAATTAAAAAAAAGACTTGAGGCAATCTCATGGCTTAGACAATGAAATTAGGTTAACCTGGTAGAAAGAAATAGAAGAATAAACAAAGCCTAACTTCTTCTTTTTAAAAAAAAAACAATTGTCGAATGATGAAATTGAAAAAACAAATCAATGAAAAAACATCTACCCTAAAAAAAATAATTGATATCAACTTAAGTTAACTTTTCAAACCCTTGACCCGTCAAATCAAAATCATCGTATCGGGAAAAACACAGAACACAATTCAAAACTAACCACTTGGTGAAGAATGAAAATGGAAAAAAAATTAATTTTACATAATAACCTAAAAAATAGCAATCCAAAGAATGAGGAACCAAATTTAAAATATTAAAAAAAATTGAGAGGAGAACCAACAGTTTTGGATTGAATGATGAAATTAAAAAAACAAATCAATTTAACAAAAGCATCCAAAACAAAAAAAAAATAACAATCACAAGAATAGTGATTAAATTTGAAAAAATTAATGAGAAAACAACTTAAAATTTTGGATTGAAGGGTGAAATTAAAAAAAATTACAAAACATCCCAGAAAAAAAAATAGCAAACAAAAGAATGAAAAACATATTTGAAATGACAATAAAATGAGAAGAAAATTGTTGCTCCCCAATGTTTTACCCCATTTTTCAAAATTTTAAAAAAAAAATCTACTTTCAACGCGTAGTTTTTAACGCACTCATTGAGTCGATGTTGATGTTGCATTTTTTTTCAAAAGTCAAAAACACAAAATGAATAGAAAAAATAGAAAAAATGCATTTATATTTTAGTGATCTAATTGTAATTGTGGAAATGAGAAAATTGATTTCCAAATTGGAAATCCTCTCAACAAGCAGCCCAAATTTTAATCAAATGGTCCATAATCAATTTTCTTAATCCAAGGGCCCATATTTCCTTGCTTTGCCTCTCATTTGATTTAAATCTCTACCAGTGGATTTCAAGAATTTATATCTACTACTCATTTTATATAAATCTCACATCAAGGACAACTACAATTAAACAAGCAACTACTCATATAAATTTCTTCCAATTAGACATACAAAATTCAGTTATTGCTTAACATGTTCTTCCAAACACATATAAAAAGTTCTCACAAAACTCAATAACAATGTTATCAACATCTATAGTTTTGCATTTTTATTGTCGCACGTCAAAAAATCCGTGCGGCATCGGCTGGCGATTTTTCATTTGTCGTTACGTTCGCTTGAATTTGATTGGTTCATCGGAGTCGCCACCTAGTAATTTATTGAGGGCTACTAGGAAACCTGATATACTGGTCTTGTCAGAGATTCACAGGAAAGGGACTGGTTGTGGTTAGAGAAGGTATTAGCACCCCTAACGCACCTTACCTCAGGTAAGCTGCTTCGCGAACTTGATGCGTTTTAAAAATAAAATTTTAGCCCAATTCTAAGGCTTTGATAAATCAGTTATTAATTCCCAAAATATATGTAGATACATGTTCTATATTTTTATGGGAAATACAACATGATTTTTATCTGTCCTTTAGATATTTGTGCATGTAAATTAAAATATTAAATTCATTTTTTTCTTTGATTCAATAACATACAAAAAAAAAAAAAAACACAAACACACACATCTCTTTTTTTTATCATTGTTTTATTTTTCTTTCTTTTCTTTTCTTTTTTACATCCACAGTGCAAAATACAATTTCAAAACAAATAAACAAAAAATTACATTAAAATTACAATAACAACCCCAAAACAATTTGGAATTTACAGGGAACACCTTCTGCAAGCCGAAACAGTGTTCAGCAGGATATCTGGGCGCGGAACAGTGGCGGCGCGTCTTCTCCAAGCGCCACCGTCACTGGCGGCGCGTGGGCTCACGCGCCGCCGCGGGGGGAAACTGGAAACAGCAGGATCTGGCTCAGCCTCTTCTCCTCTTCCCTTCCTCGCCGGCGGTGACCTGTACAAACAGCAAAAAAACGCAACCAGCAGGTCTGTTTAGTCCAGATCCATTCTCAGATTTTTTTCCTTTTCAGATCTGTGAACCTCTGTCTTCTTTCTTCTTCTCAGCGTGCTGTTCCTTCTTCCTGCTAGTGAAGAAGTGGTGGTGCTGTCGTCCGTGGCAGCTGAAGCTGCTCTTGAGATGGGGAAGGCTGTCCGATCTTCACTCCTCTTGGCAGATCTGGTGGGTGTCGATGCTGGTGCTGATGCTGGTGCTGTTGCTGAGGGAAGGAAATGCTGGAGGCGGCTTCAACAAGGAACAAGGGACCCCTGTGTGGCTTCCGGTTTTGGGAGCCAAAAATCCCAATGGCAGGGTGGCGGCCAGAAATGAAGAGATGCTATCTGCGGGGTCTGCTGGCCGGGGCTGAGAGGGATTCTGGTGAGGGGATGTGGCTGTGGGTGCTGTCGGCTGAAAATGATAGGAAATGGGGGAAGATCGGCGTTGTGGGTGCAGGGGAGAAAGGAGCTGAAGAATGGCGCTGATTTTTTTTGTGTGGGCAAAGATGGGAGGAAAATCTGTTGAGAGGGAAACAATATTGGAGTGGTGGTCTGCTGTGGGAAGGAGATGGATGTGTGGGGGCTGGAGGCCGGCTGGAGAGAAAAATCAAAACTGAAGGGGGATAACCGTTTGGTTTGTTTGGCTGAAAGAGGGGATGAGCGGCTGGAGTCCAGGGGGAAGAAGCTGGAAATCAAGCCTATGTCCGGCGGCTCAGGAAGAAAAAAATAGAAAAATCCCCTCACCTCCTTCAGGTGCAGGGGAGAAGAAGAAAATCCCAAATGGGCTGGGGACCGTGGCTCCTCTGCACACTGCTGTCGGGGGCCTCTCCAAATGGAAAATCCTCCTCCTGGTGTAGCTGGGGATGAGAAGAAATAGAGGTTCTCCCTTGTGAGAGGGGCCTCCATTGTCGGCTGGAAACAAGGAAAAGAAGACCCTGGGTGGGGGCTGAGTCCCTCATTTTCAGCCGAAAGAGAGGGATCAAATGGTCTTGGGCCAGGGGGAGCGGTTGGTTTCGGGTGAAGAAAAAAAAAGTTTTTTTAGTTTCCTTTTTTTGTGTTGTCTCTCCCTTCAATATTCAAAATTCCCTATGCATAGGCAAAATATTGTTTGGGCCTCAAAATTGATTCTCAACTTTCTTTTTTTCTAAATTTTATTTTTCTAAATTTTTTTGTATTTTTGAAAACGAGCAATATCAACGTCGATTCAATGAGGAAAATCAATGATTTTAAAATTAACGCGTTAAAAGTTGAACGCGTTCGAAAGACCTTTGAAAATTTAAATTCTTTTTAGACGACGCTGAAAATGCTAAAAACGATGCAACTGTATTAAAAACGTATTTTTTGGATTTTCAATGTTTTTCGCTATTTTTGAATTTTTCTGAAAATTTATCAAAACATGGGTCAAAAATTGGGTAGCAACAGATGCCCCCTCTTTACAATTCTTACGAAGCAAAACTCCTCAATGTTTTGCATAGTAAGCTTTGTAAAGAAAAACTTGTCTTTTTATCTTCCTAACTTGCTGAATATTCACTCATCTAATGACCTTACTTCTTTCTTTTCTTTTTTCTCTTCTTTTTTTTTTCTTTTTTCTTTCTTTCTATGTTTCTCTCTTTTTCTCTCTCTTTTTTTTTTCCGTTAACCTGAGATCCCATCTGGCGACCTCCTTGAACCAAAACCAAAATCTGCGTGGTTGGGCTAACCTGAGATCCCGTCCGGCAATCCCCTTTAACCAGAACCAATATCCTGTGTGGTTGGGCTAACCTGAGATCCCGTCCGGCGATCCCCTTTAACCAGAACCAACATGAGATCCCATCTGGCGACCTCATTAAACCAAAACTAAAAAAATGTGTGTAGCTCGGTTAACCTGAAATCCCATCTGGCGATTCCCTTTAACCAAAGCTACATGAGATCCCATCTGGCAACCTCATTCAACTGGAACTAAAAAATGTGTTGTAGCTCGGTCAACCTGAAATCCCATCTGGCGATTCCCTTTAACCAAAGCTACATGAGATTCCATCTGGCAACCTCATTCAACTGGAACTAAAAAATGTGTAGTAGCTCGGTCAACCTGAAATCCCATTTGGCGATTCCCTTTAACCAAAGCTACATGAGATTCCATCTGGCAACCTCATTCAACTGGAACTAAAAAATGTGTGGTAGCTCGGTCAACCTGAAATCCCATCTGGCGATTCCCTTTAACCAAAGCTACATGAGATCCCATCTGGCGACCTCATTCAACTGGAACTTAGAAAAAAGTGTGGTAGCTCGGTCAACCTGAAATCCCATCTGGCGATTCCCTTTAACCAAAGCTACATGAGATTCCATCTAGCAACCTCATTCAACTGGAACTAAAAAATGTGTGGTAGCTCGGTCAACCTGAAATCCCATCTGGCGATTCCCTTTAACCAAAGCTACATGAGATCCCATCTGGCGACCTCATTCAACTGGAACTTAGAAAAAAGTGTGGTAGCTCGGTCAACCTGAAATCCCATCTGGCGATTCCCTTTAACCAAAGCTACATGAGATCCCATCTGGCGACCTCATTCAAGTGGAACTAAAAAAATGTGTAAAAAGTGGTCTCATTGTAATGGGTGACCTACCCAGGTGGAAAGAATATGGAAAGCGGTCTCATTATGATGGGTGACCTACCCAAATGGAAAGAATGTGAAGTGTGGTCTCATTATAATGGGTGACCTACCCAGATGGAAGATAGAAAAAATTTGAAGTGGTCTCATTGTAATGGGTGACCTACCTAGATGGAAGATAGAAAAAATATGAAGTGGTCTCATTATTATGGGTGAGCTACCCAGGTGGAGGATAGAAAAAAATATGAAGTGGTCTCATTGTTATGGGTGACCTACCCAGGTGGAAAGAATGTGAAGTGCGGTCTCATTGTTATGGGTGACCTACCCAGATGGAAGATAGAAAAAATATGAAGTGGTCTCATTGTTATGGGTGACCTACCCAAATGAAAAGAATGCGATGTGCGGTCTCATTATAATGGGTGACCTACCCAGATGGAAGATAGAAAAAATATGAAGTGGTCGCGTTATAATGGGTGACCTACCCAAGTGGAAGATAGAAAAATGTGAAGTGGTCGCGTTATAATGGGTGACCTACCCAAATGGAAGATGGTGGTCTCATTGTGATGGGTGACCTACCCAGATGAAAGATGTGATGTGACAAGTGTGAAAAAAGGGTTACCTGGCGAAGTCCTGAAGGGATGATAGAAGAAGGGCCGAAAAACTTGGTGTTTCTTGATAATTCATGATCGCAGGACTTCGAAAACTCAATGCTTCCTGATTGCATAGTTGATCTTTTCATTTCTTTGAGATTTTCCTAACAGTAAGGTTTATCTCCTCTTCTTCTGGTTCCAAAGTCACAACCATGATTCTCTGTTATTATCAACTCAATGATTCTCTTTTTTTTTTCTTTTTTTCTTTGGTCCCCAATCTTGCTAAACTACATTGAGGATTTTTCCTGCAACAAAATAAAAAAATATGTACAATGTTTTAACGTTAGCTGACATGCATCCATCCTTACCTGATTTGAAATATAGGTCCCCCCTCTTCGATGTTCCATCATCATAGGGTGCCTTTGTTTGCATTCCAAAGCTTTCTTTGTTCTCTTGATGCCTTGGCTCATTCATGCGCTAGCCATCCACTCAGTTGTAAGTGCAGTGCCCCTCCTGGGTTGTCCACAACGATTACTGCTCTTGTTGTTTATCAAGCTTGACTCTGCCCCCAAGTGCGGTGTTGCTTGATTCATCATAAAGGATTTTCTCTTTTGGAATCTTCTGAGAATTATCCTCTGATTGATTGTGTGCATCATACCAACACCCATCAAGATTGTTAATCAGTCATGAACTTGCCTCAAGCTGAAACAATACTCTTCAAGTATATGTTATCATCAGTCTTCATTGAAACTATCCAATCATCCAGACATGCATCTCATAAGTTGTCGTAAAAGGCTCTTTGTTGCATTCCCGATGCTCTCCTCAATAAGTTCTTCGCAGCTAGTCAAATCAGCTTATGCCAAAGAATGATTTGGCATTTTCAATGATGCTTAATCACCCATATTCATTCGGTGAAGTGCGCATATGGCTTCAAAACAAATTTTCCCCACAGACAGTCTTCGGGGTGGGTGCCTTTCTGAGATTCATTCAATGAAGTTGTGATAACATTTGTCGATAACCATGTTTCAAAGGATGACAATATGAGATTGTCCTTCAAGTGCAGCATTGTTCCCATAGTCAGTCTTAGTGGTGTGCATCTTTTCAATATTCATTCAAATGCAACTGTATGCCCACATCGGTTGATAGCCATGTTTCAAAACATGACGATATAAAGATGTCCTTCAAGTGTATCTTTGCTTTCCCGATTGTTGACGGGGTTCACTAGATCATGGACTATCTTTGAACAACATTGCCCCCAATATGATCTGAATGTGCTCGTTCATTGACTATCTTTCTTTAAACAACATTGTCTTCAGTACACTGATTTATCATTTAATCATCTTTCATTGCCCCCTAGCTGATCTGAATACTGCTTGTTTCCCTTTCAGGATCCACTGTATTGCCCCCAGGTGGTCAACTTTTCAAGGAGTGTCGAGAAATGTTGATGTCATTCTTGTCAAGGATTTTGCAAATTCGGTCGATGTTCTTGTTGTTTAACAATCTTTCTTGTTCTGGAATCAACTCTCACATTTCAAAGATCATGTCAATTCAAGTCTAATTGTTGAAATGAAATCAGAGAGATGTCAGTTTTTGAAAATCAAGTTTCTTCGATCAAAGATCCAACACACGTTATTTGAAATATACAGTCCTTTGATTGTCATGTATTTTGAAAACAGAAATTGACCCGTTGTAAGATTAAAATGGTTTTTTTTTTTCATGGTTCTTTGTATCCATTTTAGACTCTGATTTCGAGTATATCTTTTGATGGTCTATGATGAGGTGACCTTCTGTGAATTTCAAAAACAAGATGCTTAGGCTTTATCAAGAAAGGTTGTTTCTTCTCTTAGCATTTATTTTATTAGCATGCATAATAACTGGTAGCTTGATTCATGAAGTCACGACCCTTATGGAAAAAACTCTTCAAGTTTTGAGAGCGCCATTTATCAGTTCAGATTGCTTACTTGATCGAAAAGGGCTTTCAAAAGCATGTAATGCAGGCTATGGTTCATGGCTATGAAAGAAAGGAAATTCACAGGCTCAAAAGGTGTTTGAGGGTTTTAAAGACCTAGGATCAACATCCATTATTCATCAACTCCTTTTCTATTGTTGTCTTTGTGGAGAAAGTGACATATAACCTTGTTAATATCAAAGATCAGACTTCTCTTAACATAAGTCATAGTGCTAATCCAACTTTTCTTTGATGAATAATCAATCTAATCCTTTTGAAGACACTAAAGGCTTTATCCTAGACACATCAAAAGACATGAAACTTGATTTTTTTGTGTTGACTTTTGGCATTTGTTGTGTCTTCTTTCAATTGAAACCTATTTTGCCCCTCTTAGAATTGATATGCATTCTCCTTCCATTCCACTCTTTTTTTGCTTTTACGTAGCCTTCCTCAAAGTTTTCTTGGATGGCCCTCAATCGATGGCTTTTCTTATTCTAGTCATTTCTCAATCATTGGACTTTTGTTCGAAGCCTTTCTTTTATCCATTAATTCTATCAGTGTCTTCATCCTTCCTAATAACATATCTCTCATTGCCCCCAGTGTGGGGTGTGATCCTAGTCAAGGTTTTTTTTGAAAGAAAATATTCTACCAGGCTCAAAATGGGATTGCAAGGGATATAATCTTTAGAAAGTGAAGGGATAACAAAGATGGCCTTTTCTCATTTCAAGCAAGGTCGGTTAGAACCGATAAATTTTGACCTCGTCCAGTGTAATGATTTGGACTTGTAAGAATCATGATTCACGAGTCCATAACTATTGAATCCACTACATGTCATTATGCATACTGCTAAAACTAGCTATATGATGTGTGGTTTAGTTTCAGGAGGTATGAGTTCAAAATTGTTTGGTCACCTCATGTCATTTTCAAGCATCAAGTCATTTCTGCAATCAAAACACTTTTAATGTTCATGATTAAACTTTGCATGTTGGAGTTTGATCAAACATATTTTGTCAAAATACCCTTTGAAATAAGCATCTCTCGATTTCAAAACAACAGGAAGACAAAGGAAAGACATGTTTCATTCACGGATGAGATGTGACCCCAAAACAACAGGAAGACAAAGGAAAGACATGTTTCATTCACGGATGAGATGTGACCCCAAAATAACATGCAAGATGGCAAAATTCATGACAAAAATGATTGACAATTCAACACCATTCTTGGATCAGTTTTTCTGGCAATATTTGTGCTTGGCCAAGCATTTCTGATCACTCATTATTCAGAGGATGTTCTGTGATAATATAACCAATGACAAACCTCCTTCACAGACTCTACTTGTCTCTTGCTCATCAACTTCCAGACTCGATTCTTGCAATTGTTCAATTGAAATGGCTGAGGACCCCACCATGACATCCCATCTCTTGTCTGGATTATACCACCTAGAAAATGGTGGTTGCATGGGATTTGTCAGAGTCAGGCAAAAAGTCTGGAACCTGACAGGTGCTGGTAAATAAACTTAAATGGCAAAGGGAAGTCAATCCTGACATCTCTCTTCATTGTTCTGGAATTCATGGCAGAACCTTCAATCTTTCACTTCTTCATGGCTCGTTCAATTCTTTCGACAATCTTCACAACATCATGTCAATCTTCCCATGTTGTTGTGGTCGTTTGTCGATTGTTGGAAACCTTCCAACAGCTAGGTAATCTTGGCAGCACCCGGAGACTTGCAGCATTGTCACTGCCAATGTGTGAAATGATGCGTTGTCTCAATTGGAAAAGAAACTGATGAATCTGAAACCCTTTTTGTCTCCTCTTTGATTCCTCACTGACGGTGCAGCAAACAGACACCTGTGAAAGTTTCAGCCTTCTTCATGTTTTTCAGTCTAGGCATGTCTCTTCTCTCTACTTTTTTCATTTTAATACTGACACTGTAAGGAGGAAAATCATAGATGATCTGAAACTACTATATTCCTTCTTGAATTTCCCACTTGCAGATCCACAAACAGATTCCTGTTGAGAGAGCTCTGCTATGTTGAAGTTTGATGCTTGCCCCTGTTTTCAGACTAGGTCTGGCTTTTCAACCCCCTACAGTGTCTTCGTACTGAAACTGGTGGTGGAAATTTTCATATCTTCTGAAACTACTACATCCCCTCTTGCATTTCCCACTTGCAGAGCCACAAACGGGTTTTTGTGGAGGGAGCTCTGCCACGTCAAAGTTCGATGATTGCTCATGTTTTCAGACTAGGTCTGACTCTTCGGCCTACTCTAGTGTTTCAGTGCTGAAACTGATGAGACAAATTTTTATAGCGTATGAAAGTACTGCATCCCCTCTTGCATGCCCCACTGGCAGATCCACAAACAAATCTCTGCAGAGAGAGCTCTGCCACATAGAAGTTTGATGTCAACTCATGTTTTTTTTCTGACCAGGTCTAGCTCTTCAACCTGCCACAGTGTCTTTGGGCTGAAACTGATGAGAGATTTTCATAGCATAAGCAACTAATAAATCCCCTCTTGCATTCCCAACTTGCAGAGCTATAAACGGATTTTTGTGGACAGAGCTCTGCCACATTGAAGTTTGATGACTACTAACATTTTCAGACCAGGTCTGACGCTTCTGCCTACTACAATGTTTTGTTGGTGCCACTGGTGAGAGGAAGTTTTAAAGAATATGAAACTACTACACCCCCTCTTGCGTTCCCCACTGACAGATCCAAAAATAAATCTCTACAGAGAGAGCTCTGCAACGTAGAAGTTCAGTGTCTAATCATGAGTTTTTTCGGGTTTTTTTTTTTCGGGGTTTTTTTTTGTTTTTTTTTTTTTACATCTTGTGCCGCTGAACTGGAATTGAGCTAACAGTTGGGGTAACGTCAAAGAAGGCTAACGCACCATGCATAGAAGGCTAGCAGTTATTTGGTGCCATTGAAAGATGTGGAGGCGATGAACAATTAACAAGGCATTTGACCAAGAACAAAAGTTGTCATTAGTTGATGACTGAAGGCATTGTTGTCGTTGTTCATGACTGAAAAGGAGAGGTGCAACTTCAATGGGACGTGGACGAGCGGTGTTCTCACAGAAAATTGTGCAGACATTCCCTTTCCATTTAATGCTCAACACTTGCTCAAGCAGATCTGAGTCTAGCTACTTCACCTCTGATGCTCTCAACTTCCTTTTGACAATGAGCCTCTCTCTGACATCTTTCTTCATTTCCATCGTCTTTTTTTTTTCAATCACGTGTAGCACAGCTTGTGTGGGGGAACCTATCTTTTAACCCGGTACATGCATGATAAATGTATGAACATGTAAGCTATATGAAGAACTCGCCCTTCGAGGGGTGACATATGGTCGTAACTCTTGTACGATGAAACAAGAATCTTGATTCTTGCCCAAACTCTACAATGAAAATTTTCTGAGTGACGGTCATTGGGTCACCCAAAAGTCTTGAGTTCAAGATGCTTCAAGAAGGGTTTGCCCTGATGTAAAACAATGTATACGGAGCACACATCCTAAAGGCAGGTTCTAATCTTTTTAAGTGAGACAAAAGGCAGGTTTACTACTTGGTCTCTAAAAAGGGTCTCTTGTTGTCCCAGTGATCACCCTCTTGAAGGCAATATGGGGGCTTGTAGGCAATGAGATGGCACGTGTCCAACTATTACCAGTCTAAGCACTCAACGAAGAGTTGAGGTTTACACAAACTTAAACCTTGACTGAAAGTCGTAAGGTAAGCTGCTAGTCCCCCTCCTAACCTGAAGCTTGTGTGTGCTTTCAAAAATAAATACAAGTGATGCATGAAACAATTCTAAAAATGCATGGATAAGACAAAAATAAAACAAGACAAAAATACAAAAACTTAAACACATCAAATACACAAAGCTTAGTCCAATAATGTTGAAAACAATACCTTCCCCAGCGGAGTCGCCATTCTGTCGCACGTCAAAAAATCCGTGCGGCATCGGCTGGTGATTTTTCATTTGTCGTTACGTTCGCTTGAATTTGATTGGTTCATCGGAGTCGCCACCTAGTAATTTATTGAGGGCTACTAGGAAACCTGATATACTGGTCTTGTCAGAGATTCACAGGAAAGGGACTGGTTGTGGTTAGAGAAGGTATTAGCACCCCTAACGCACCTTACCTGAGGTAAGCTGCTTCGCGAACTTGATGCGTTTTAAAAATAAAATTTTAGCCCAATTCTAAGGCTTTGATAAATCAGTTATTAGTTCCCAAAATATATGTAGATACATGTTCTACATTTTTATGGGAAATACAACATGATTTTTATCTGTCCTTTAGATATTTGTGCATGTAAATTAAAATATTAAATTCATTTTTTTCTTTGATTCAATAACATACAAAAAAAAAAAAAAACACAAACACACACATCTCTTTTTTTTATCATTGTTTTATTTTTCTTTCTTTTCTTTTCTTTTTTACATCCACAGTGCAAAATACAATTTCAAAACAAATAAACAAAAAATTACATTAAAATTACAATAACAACCCCAAAACAATCTGGAATTTACAGGGAACACCTTCTGCAAGCCGAAACAGTGTTCAGCAGGATATCTGGGCGCGGAACAGTGGCGGCGCGTCTTCTCCAAGCGCCACCGTCACTGGCGGCGCGTGGGCTCACGCGCCGCCGCGGGGGGAAACTGGAAACAGCAGGATCTGGCTCAGCCTCTTCTCCTCTTCCCTTCCTCGCCGGCGGTGACCTGTACAAACAGCAAAAAAACGCAACCAGCAGGTCTGTTTAGTCCAGATCCATTCTCAGATTTTTTTCCTTTTCAGATCTGTGAACCTCTGTCTTCTTTCTTCTTCTCAGCGTGCTGTTCCTTCTTCCTGCTAGTGAAGAAGTGGTGGTGCTGTCGTCCGTGGCAGCTGAAGCTGCTCTTGAGATGGGGAAGGCTGTCCGATCTTCACTCCTCTTGGCAGATCTGGTGGGTGTCGATGCTGGTGCTGATGCTGGTGCTGTTGCTGAGGGAAGGAAATGCTGGAGGCGGCTTCAACAAGGAACAAGGGACCCCTGTGTGGCTTCCGGTTTTGGGAGCCAAAAATCCCAATGGCAGGGTGGCGGCCAGAAATGAAGAGATGCTATCTGCGGGGTCTGCTGGCCGGGGCTGAGAGGGATTCTGGTGAGGGGATGTGGCTGTGGGTGCTGTCGGCTGAAAATGATAGGAAATGGGGGAAGATCGGCGTTGTGGGTGCAGGGGAGAAAGGAGCTGAAGAATGGCGCTGATTTTTTTTGTGTGGGCAAAGATGGGAGGAAAATCTGTTGAGAGGGAAACAATATTGGAGTGGTGGTCTGCTGTGGGAAGGAGATGGATGTGTGGGGGCTGGAGGCCGGCTGGAGAGAAAAATCAAAACTGAAGGGGGATAACCGTTTGGTTTGTTTGGCTGAAAGAGGGGATGAGCGGCTGGAGTCCAGGGGGAAGAAGCTGGAAATCAAGCCTATGTCCGGCGGCTCAGGAAGAAAAAAATAGAAAAATCCCCTCACCTCCTTCAGGTGCAGGGGAGAAGAAGAAAATCCCAAATGGGCTGGGGACCGTGGCTCCTCTGCACACTGCTGTCGGGGGCCTCTCCAAATGGAAAATCCTCCTCCTGGTGTAGCTGGGGATGAGAAGAAATAGAGGTTCTCCCTTGTGAGAGGGGCCTCCATTGTCGGCTGGAAACAAGGAAAAGAAGACCCTGGGTGGGGGCTGAGTCCCTCATTTTCAGCCGAAAGAGAGGGATCAAATGGTCTTGGGCCAGGGGGAGCGGTTGGTTTCGGGTGAAGAAAAAAAAAGTTTTTTTAGTTTCCTTTTTTTGTGTTGTCTCTCCCTTCAATATTCAAAATTCCCTATGCATAGGCAAAATATTGTTTGGGCCTCAAAATTGATTCTCAACTTTCTTTTTTTCTAAATTTTATTTTTCTAAATTTTTTTGTATTTTTGAAAACGAGCAATATCAACGTCGATTCAATGAGGAAAATCAATGATTTTAAAATTAACGCGTTAAAAGTTGAACGCGTTCGAAAGACCTTTGAAAATTTAAATTCTTTTTAGACGACGCTGAAAATGCTAAAAACGATGCAACTGTATTAAAAACGTATTTTTTGGATTTTCAATGTTTTTCGCTATTTTTGAATTTTTCTGAAAATTTATCAAAACATGGGTCAAAAATTGGGTAGCAACATTTATGATCATAGTCATACGTGTATTATATCACATCGCATTTACATTAATTTTTCGATGTATACTTCCTTTGCATGAGACGTCAAATACATTCACAGTAACATTCAACTTTAGGTTCAATAATTCTCCTTAAATTTCTCAAATTTCAACAACATAAATGCTTAAGTCAATATACATAACATAATACTTAACGAAACTCCTTTAAAATCATTTTCTTTATAAATATATACATTAATCTATCACAATATCACTTCAACCACATACAATTCCACTACATGCAATGTAACCACTTATTGGTCGACCATTGCGCCTTTAAGGATCCCATGGTTTTCTTCAGCATTTCTTCCTAAATTAATACCCAACTCAACTTAATCTAACCCAATTGATCAACTTATAGTCAATTTACATTTCCCTAAAATTATACTCTAAACCCAAGCATCAATCTCATGATGTCAACCTCAATTGTTATCTTTTAACATCAAATTGCTAGGTTAGGTGTAGAACTCTTAACCAAAGATAATTGAGTCTTCGAACTCTAACCTTTCAAAATCTTCCATGTTTTCCCCTTTTTTCCTCTTTTCTCTTAACATTCTCTCTCTAACTCAATCTTTTCTCTCTTTGGTTTTTTTCAATTCCAAGAGTGGATGTGTTTTTATCTTTTAAAACACTCTCTAGCCTTTAGAGGTGCAAGAATAGATGGAAAACGAAAAGTGGTCTCCTTTCCCAAAACAACACCCCGTCAGTTTTATAAAGCAAATAATCAAAACAGTTTAACTATTTTGAGAAATGGTCCGACAGGTTTAGCAAATAGGTCTAATTGTTTCTCAAAATGATTGGACTATTTTAGCTATTGGAAAATTTGACATTTTGGCCAAAACCCCTTTCTTTTTCCATCTTCTTAACACTTTTTTCCCAATTTATTCTTTTCATTTCTTTTCATACCATTAAAGTATAATTCCAATCATTTTATTTTTATTTTTATTTTATTTATCCTGAGGTTTACACAAAGAATTTAGGTTCTGGTTAAAGAGAATTACCAAATTAGGATTTCTAGTTAATCGATTTGTGAAACCAAAGTTCTAGTTAAAAGAAATCACTAAGATGCAAGATTTCAAGTCAACTGAGCTGAGAGCAAAAGTTGTCGAGAAGACATTTCTTGACAAAAACAGTTGAATTATAGTTCTGGTTGAAAATGATTGTTGTGAAGATAGAGTTTTAGGTCAACCGAACTAAAACTTTGAGAAGATTAAGTTTTGAAAAACAATTTGTTTGTCTTTACAAACTTACAATGAAAAGCACTTGATAAGTTTTTACTCTATAACAATTATAAAGACAATTATAAAGAGACGGCATCTGTTACTATTAAATTTTAATCCATTTTTCAAAATGTTTTGGTAAAAAAAATAAAAAAACCCAAAAAATATGTTGACATAATTGAATCATTTTCAAAGTCTTACCAAATAATTTTAAATAAAAAATATACTATCCATGCATTTAGTTTTTAACGTGCTTATTGTATCAATATTAATGTTGCACTTTTTTTAAAAGTCAAAACATAAAAATAAATCAACAAAGAAAAAAGAAAAAAATGCATTTATATTTCAGTGATCTGATTAATTATAATTTTGGAATGGAGAAGACAAATTTTAAATTTGAAAACCCAACCCAACTTTTAATCAAATGGTCCATAATCAATTTTCTTAATCCAATGACAGTCGTTGATTCTTCCATCACCAGAATTGCCTCCTTGACCTCTCTACTATCAATATCAACACTAGAAGCCTCCACCTCGAGTACCACCTGCAACTCTCTTTAAAACCAAAACCAATGGCAGCTAGTACCATGTCCACTAAGTGAAACAAGTCCATGTTCCAGTCATTTATGACAGCTTTTTCACTATCGCTTTAGCTTTCCACCCGACATCACTCACTCTCTCTCTCTATCTCTTAAAACCCATCTCCACTAACGATGAGTCCCACACAATCCAATTTCGATCTGACCCCAATATGACAACCTGATCTTATCCACAATTAGAACACAGTAGAACACAGTACCAACAACCTACCCCTTTCATGGAAATGACAGGTGAAGGTGAAAACTGGTATAAAAGGAAATCATTTGGGAACAAAAGAAAATAAAATAAAATGAACCACCTTTTTCTCTCTTCATGGGCGACAACACGTGGGTTCACGCACCACCATTCGCGTGGAGAGTGAGACCAACGCATTGCCATTGTTCCTCGACTCCCGAAAGCTTCCTAGCACTGTTCTTGGGTTTCCAATAGATTCTCTAGATTAATTTGTGAATTTTGGGAGGCCTGTTTTGTAGATTCTTGATGCAACCATATTATTCAATAGTTTCATCCACATTTAACTAGTGTTTTGCTTATGTTTTATATATAAAATGCCTTGATATTCTTTTTTTTGATGTTTTGAAGGCACTTTTGGATGAAAGACGCAAAAAGGAGTAAATTGGAGATAATTGGTAGATTTGACCTTCTGTAGATGTTTTGTGTAGAGTGTGAGCTCTAGAGGTTGAAATAAAGTGATTCCAGTGGCATTAAAAAGCTAACATCCATACCTTTCTTGAAATCTAATGCAATAAAATAAAATAAGGAAGAGCATCGAAATCGCAGCCTTCAAAGTCAAATCTCGCAATCTGCCAGTGTTGACCTTCGGCCATTCCAACTTGAATATCTGGAGCTACAGAAACCCAATTGATGCAAAATCAATTTTTTTGGATTCATGACTCAAAAGTCTATAAATGCTACAAATTTCAGCCAAAAAAAATATCATATGAGGGAGATATAATTTTTCAAAGATGACATCTGAATTCTGCCAGCAAACATGTTTCGTGAAGAAACAAGTCCAAATTACATTTCAAAGCATCTAAACCGATATCCAAGTTTTTATTTAAGCAATTTAGCTCCTCTAAGTCAAAGCTTGAAGATTTCATGCAAGGCTATTTCTCCTTTTTTAGTAAAATAGTTATTGAAGTACTTAAATGTAAACAGTCTACTTAATGGAGGATTATTTTGTAAAATAGAGACCTAGGGTTTCCTAAGATATAAAAAGAATGAGAGAAGAGAAGGGGGGCAACCAGCCAAGAAGAGAAAAACGCCCCCTTCCTCTAAGAAACCCTAAATTATGCATTCTTTCTTCTTTTTGATTAGTTGTTCAACAAACATGCAAGGCTAAACACTTTTTCTTGGTTGCAAGGATATAGAAACCTTTGGATTTCAAGAACTATGAGATTTATTTTACCTTTTCTTTTCAGTTTATATGATGAATATGTTTGTTCTCCTATGCTTATTTTTCATATGATTGTTTATTTTAATTGCTAGAGCGGACTCTAAGTTATTATTGTAGACAATCTATTGCTAAGTTTAATATCAAAACCGGAGTTGTGGTATATGAACTTGTGAAGCAACTGGTTTAATAATTGTGGCGGATCTACGTTATTAATTTTAGGGAGAACATTAAATCAAATCAAACATAGACTGCGGACAGTTATGTTTTCTTGATTAATCAACTTATCTAGTTCTTAAGGCTGCCATTAAATTAAATTACTAGTGCAGACACTGTGATTGTTTGATGGTTAGGGTTAGTTATACGATAGATCTGTTAACTAACTAATGTTAAGAAGAGATAAATATTTAGAATATAAATTGATATTTCGTTTCTATGATCAGTTCTGATTTCTGTAAGTGAATGTGTGTTTGTGACCAAGGTTTGTTCTTTTGATAATTTTCTGATTTTATTAAATTTCATTTGATAATTTTCTAGTTTCTTTTGCTTTAGCCTAGATAACGTCCAAACCCCCTCAAATTGCATATCATCTAGCATAAAAATTTGACTTGAATCTTCCTCGTGGGATCGACCCCTTGCTTGCTCTATACTATCTTGTGTGTTATGCTTGAAGCTAGGGTAATTAATTTGTGCGACCGCGACATCGCAACAATTCTAAATGTTTAATGTGTGTGTGTTTGAATTATTTTTAATTTTGATGATTTGTAAAAATATAATTGTAGGATGTGTGAGTAAAAACTATAATAAAAATGAAGGATATGTGTGTGTTGCATTTTCTTTCTATTACCTTTCTATTTTGTGTTAAATAGACAAAACAAAAGAGAAAAAAGATGAAAAGATATATATATATATATATATATATATATATATATATATATATATTATTTTTCTTAACCAAATGTTTTAATTGAATATGGTAAAAAAATCCTTAAAATTATTTGAGCAATTTTTTAAAAAATGTAAAATATTTTTGCATTTAAAAAAAAATATATATTGCACAGATTTAACAACAAGTTTGTAAAATGCCAAAAGATTTTGGCCTGTATTTTAAAAAATATTAAAAATTTATTTTTCGCAAGAAGAATATATTATTCACTTGTAATATAAGGATAAAAAACTAAAAAACCTAAAAGGAGTTAATATAAAAAAAATACTATAAGGGATAATAATTTTATACTACTTACTTTAATATAAGAATCTCTAAAAGACTAGATAGGGTAGTAACCACGAGGAGGGCACGCCAACAACTTATAGAGATCAATGCAAATCCTGAGGAGATGAGAGACAAAATAGGAAAAGAAGAATAAAATATCATCGAGGAATGTAGTGTTTAGCCATTAAAGGAAGTTGCACGCACCCCCAAAGCGCTGCGACTTGCTTCATTTATTGCATGACGACTATGTACCGTCGGTAAATTTGTCCGCCAAAAAAACAGTTTTCTGTTTGAAATATACCGACAAATTTTTATTTCGTCGGTGATATCGTGATTGACCGATGACTATGTACCATCGATAAATTTGTCGGTGAGTGTTTGAAATACCGACCAAATATATCCGTCCGTAAATTCATCGGTAAGTGTGGTAGCTACTGTCAAATGTCGACGGATTAAGTCCGTTGGTAAAGTTGTCGGTGAGTGTTTGAAATACCGACCGAATATATCCATCTGTAAATGTATCGGTGAATGCTACTGTCATATACCGACGGATTCATTCCGTCAGTAAAACCCTTGGTAATAGTTTTTTCTAAATTTGTTTTTAAAAAATTATTTAGAATATATAATATAAAATTATATAAATTAATTGTAATAAAAACCAATTATGCAAATAAAATTTATATTAAACATCAAAAACAAAAAAAAATCAAAGTTAAATAATATTCATTACAAACTGAATGTGTTTAAAAAATAATATTAAATGAAGTTTTAAAGGTAAATAATGTTTATTATAAATTAATATAAAGGTGGAGCTGGAGGAGGAGGAGGAGGTTGGTGGTTATACGGCCAAAAAGGATTAGGCGCACATGTTCCACTCTGTGTTGCCATGTTCATGACCAGTTCACGAAGCTGTTCATAAGCTGCATTTTGTTGTTCAAACTCCTCTCTTTGTTGTGCTTGAGATGCTTTGATTTGTTCAGACTCTGCTCTTTGTTGTGCATGAAACGCTTTGAGTTGTGCGTACTCCGCTGATAGATGATCGTATTTTTCGGTGAGCTAAGCCGTGTGTTGCTGTAAGGCCACTAACTCCTTGATTGGGAGCTCCCAATGGTTGAAACACTGCGAGTCGACCGCAAGTTGTCGGCCGTAGTGTTAGAGAGCCCGTAAACCTGATTTTTATTGGGTCCACCTGACGATCCAACCTCCATCCACAAATCCGTATCGAATTCCGGATGGGTCAAAATATCGTCCTCGTATCTCTCCCTCAACCGATTATTGTACATATCTTGAAAATAAAAAAAGTAATCATCATATTCAATTCAATAAACATAATAATTTACAAAATAAAATGGTTGGACAAACATACCATGAAATGTTGAGCACGGTTATCAACAAACTGTTGCGCCTCCTTTTGGCAGTATTGACTTCGCACGTGCATCTCCACAAACAACTCCATCGGGCTCGGCTCACGTCTAAGAGACGTAGCCTGTAATGAAAAAAAATTTATTAACAACAACTTAATTTAACAATATATTTCATTTAAATTAATCTTATCATCCATTTCGCATGTGCAGTAAACGGAACAGAGCCGTCAGTGTGTGTTGTCACCGAGCCATGAATTGGCCGATTTCGGTTGCGAGCACCGGACTGTGAGCGTCGTGTGAACCGCTCAGATGTCACGTGCTCAAGATAGTGCGGCCATATATCTTCCGGGATGTATATCGGTTTGAAATCCCTCGAAACCGCAATATCGTTCCAGCTTTGGAAACCCCTATCTCTTGCGGTTTTTTGTCCTTTTTTGTGTTTCATACTAAAAATCACGCAACCCACTTCACGCAACCAAAAATTACATTTCGAAACATAAATTTTTGTCTAAAAAAAATCTTGTATTGTTTTCGATGTTACCTAGTTGCCGCATGATTTTCCCACACCCTCCTCGCAACATTGTTATGCTTACTGTCCCAGCAAAATTTGTTCTGTGTATAAATAATTAATTTCAAATAAAAATAATAATTTATTTACAATTATATTGATAATTTATTAGAAATAAGCTGGAAATTATAAATTAACACCAACCTCAAATCTGTCAAACCATGCATTGATTTGAGGCATCCATTCATGATGCTTGGATATCTGACTCCATTGAAACAATGGAATCTCCATCGACGATTTAAACGCCAATGATATTACTCGGGCGGCTTCAATGTTTGTGAACTTGAAAATAAATGAAATAAATTCAATAGTGATTACTTCATAAATTATGTTGTAATTTTAAAAAAGAAAAAACTAAAACCTTAACAAACTTACATTGAAAGGTCGTCCTTCCACTATGCCTCGTACTTGCGGGTAAATTGATTCCGCTACGAAAGCACGCCGCCTCTACGCTGTGAAGTAGCGCTGGAAGAGGCAGCATCGGTTGACGGCATAGGTGGTGTAGGTGCCTCTTCTTGAGAGGCACCTAAGGAAATATCATCCTCGCTGCTAGACGAACTAGCTGCGACCATACGTGAGCAACCAACTTTGATTTTCATTCTACGCACCTCCATAATTTTATACAAATAATTATATAATTAAATTCAAATGTTTAAAAAAAAATCGACACCACCTCCCTATACTGGATACTACCCAAATCCACAAACCTGCACATATTAACAATAGCCATAACCAATTGCTCAATCTAAACTAATTATTCCAACATATTCAATTACTAATCCTAAGGTAAATTCAACATTAAGAATTACAATTCAACAAATTATTCAATAATTATGCCAATACAACAATAAAATATATTCAATAAATATTTTTTAAAAAATCTAGACTAACAATTAAAATTAATGGAAAAAAATAAATATAAATCATGCAATAATAGAGTAAAATTAACAATTATTCCAAAATATTCAATTACTAATACTAAGGTAAATTCAACATTAGCAATTACAATTCATATAATTATTCAATAATTATGCCAATACAACAAAACAATAAATTCAAAAAAAAAAACTCTAGACTAACAATCAAAATAAATGGAAAAAATTAAACACAAATCATGCAATAATAGAGTAAAATTAATAATTATTCCAACATATTCAATTACTAATTCTAAGGTAAATTCAACAATAACAATAAATATTCAACAAATTAACGAATAATAATTATGCCAAGACAACAATAAAAAATATTCAATAAATTTAAAAAAAAACTAGAGACTTTAGGAATGAAATATGCTTACTTTAATAATGTGTTGAATTCAATACTTTATTTATATTACAAAAAATACACCAAAACAAAAAACATAACAAAAAAAAATAGCAAACAAAAAAAAACCCCTTAAAGTAAAATGAAATAGAAGAAACACATACCTTTTTAACTGATGAAGATTCACAAGAAAACTTGCTAGAGATTGCAGGTGAAAGCTTTGAATAAAAAGAGAGGAAAATAATCAAAATTTAAACTGAGGAGAAGAAAAAATAAACTGAAGGGGCGGTCGCTGGAACTTATATGGCAATTTTACTAACGAATTCACCGACATATATAAATTAATTATTATTTTAATTTATTCCATCGGTGAAGTGTCAAAAATCCATCAGTAATTTTTGAATTTCATACCAAAGATTTTAATGACCCCCCATATTTTTCATGATTCGTCGATAATTCCGTCGGCAAGATGACGCAATCAGAGATGCATTTAATGCACAACCATTTGGAATTCACACAATCCATCGGTAATTTTATCGGTAAAATTGACCCGCCGACAACTTACTGACGGACATATATCCATCAGTATTGATGTCGGTGATTGTGGCATTTGAAGTAATTATTTTCAAACTCTCTGTGAAATGCCGACGGACTTATTCCATCGGTATTGACGTCGGTGATTGTGGCATTTCAAGTAATTATTTTCAAACTACAAAATATATCATCCATGATCTATAATTATTTCAAGTAATTATTTCGTGATTGTGGCATTTCAAGTAATTATTTCAAGTAATAAATATTTCGTGTTACAAAATATATCATTCATAATCTAAATTACATGAAAAAAAGGTTTTACACGGGGCTTCATTTTGATTGTTAGTCAAAATTTTCTTTTTCTTCATTATCAATTGAATTGTCATCACCTTCATTGCAATCTTCAATATGGACATCATCTTCTTCATCGACATTTGTTTGTCCGCTAGAGCTCAAAACAACATTCAACTCCTCTGCGTCAACATCAACAAGACTATCATCAAAAACATGAAAATATGAATTTTCTTCCAATTCAATTGAAAGAGCAACTCGATATGGTTCAACCAACTCACTAACTTGAAAGACTTCATCTCGCACACTTGTGTCTTCGTTCTCATCCTAAACAACCTCGACACGACCTCGGGGTTTCATTTCTAAAACGGACAACCAATCCACTCTTGATCGATCCTTTCTAAATGAAGGTGTGTATGTGTAATAAATTTGTTGACATTGCTTTGCAAAAACAAAGACATTGTTTATGTTGTGGAGTCTAGCTTTTGAGTTGATTTTGCCAGACCATAGTGCAGATCAACTCTGATTCCTCTGTCAGTCATGTCATACCAATAGCATTTGAATAAAAACACTCTATTCTGCTCGTTATGATATTGCAGTTCGACGACCTCTTCTAATCTACCATAATAGTCAACTTCGAACTCACTACTAGTGGATCCCTTAACACAAACACCGTTGTTGTATGTCTTTCTTCCTTGCCCGTATTCTTCAGTATGGAAAACATATCCATTGATAAAATACCCGTTGTAGCACTTACATTTTCTTTCAGGCCTTAGGCTTAGTGAAGACAATGACTTAGCAACACTTCTTCTCATTTGATAAACCTTGTATATAATGTACATCAATGAACAGTAAACGAGAATCACGTAATGACATGCATACAATAATTTTGCAAGTGAGAATGAGTTTGTGATAGTGCTTACATGTGTTTTGAACCACGTGGCAAATTGTTCATCTTGTAATTGAAAGATCTGGGATTCGGTTAGCTGTGAGTTATTGGAGAGCAAATATTGTCGATGTTGCCTGCAAGTGATAATAAGTGTATGATATTACAATATATAATTAACAGTATATTACTAACAAAGTTTAATTAGTATTACACATATATAAACTTATTGAATAAAAGGTCTTACACATATATAAACCTACTGAATAATTAACAGTATATTGCTTATCACAGTTAAATAGAACATAGTTGTGTGCTTGTTTGAACTCTATTTTCGATAAATATCTTCCTCTTACGGCATTTTTAGGTGTGGGTCGTCCAATATTGGAGAATATTGACAAGTTCCCACTAGAAGGCACTTCACCGCCATCATCATGGCGTGGAACACGATTGATTCTCGTTCTTAGATGAGGTTCGAAATAGTATGAGATAAATGTTGAAATCTCCTCAACAATATAGGCCTCACATATCGAAGCCTCAACATGCACCTTGTTCTTCACCTTTTTCTTGAGATTAAACAAGTACCTGCATTGAATTAATCAAGTATTTTCAATTAAGAAAAACATAGAAAATACTTTTACATATTAATTACATTGCAACTGTAATATCTAATCGTTCGAATGGGTACATCCATCTATATTGGACCGGTCCTCAAGCTTTTGCCTCGAATGGTAGATGTATAGGGAGATGCTCCATTGAGTGAAAAAATGATGGAGGGAATATCATCTCAAGTTTGCATAGTGCCTCGATGATATTCGTTTGAAGCCTCTTAATGTGATCAACATTCAACTTGCTGAAGCATATATCTCTAAAGAAATGACTGATTTCTGTAAGTGCATCCCATATTCCCTTTGGCAACAAATCACGAAAAGCTAATGGGATAAGTGTTTGCATAAACACGTGGTAATCATGACTCTTCATTCCATACAATCTGCAGTCCTCTATATTAACCAGCCTTGATATGTTCAATGCATGTCCATCCGGAAAACGCAGACTCTTAAGCCATTTATAGATTAGCAATTGTGCGTTATTCTCTAACACGAAGCTTGCTCTTGGTTTTGCCACCTATGACTCATCATAAACCAACTCCATAGTTTTACGGTTACAATATAAAGCTATATCCAATCTAGCCTTGATGTTGTCCTTTGTCTTTCCTTTTACATCCATAACGGTGTTGAAAATGTTCTCAAATATGTTCTTTTCGATATGCATGACGTCAAGGTTATGGCTGAGTAAATTGGTCTTCCAATAAGGAAGCTCCCAAAAGACATTTCGCTTTACCCAATTATAGGTCAAACCAAAACCACAAAACTTTTGCTTACCTGATTGAAGGCCAAACATAATGTCACTGTACTCTGATACAACATCATATAATTCTTCACCAGAAAGACGCAGGGATGCAACATCTTTTTCAACTCTGCCAACAAAGAAATCTTTTTTGTTCTTTCTGTACCTGTGATTAAGTAGCAAGAAGCGACGGTGATAGTAAAAAAAAGAAGCTTTACCTCTGTTTGCTAGCGTGAATGCATTGTTGTTTTCCATGCAATATGGACATGCGAGTTTCCCATGCGTTCTCCAACCAGAAAGCATTCCATAAGCTGAAAAATCATTGATAGTCCACATCAAAGCCGTCCTCATAAGGAAATTTTGTTTCCTCAATATATCATAAGTCAAAGCTCCGGAGGACCACAACTGCGTCAACTCATCAATCAACGGTCGAAGACAAACATCTATATTCCACCCCGGGCTACTTGGACTGGGTATGACAGTAGATAAAAACATGAACTCCGGCCTCATACACATTCCCGGTGGCAAGTTATAAACTGTAAGTATAACTGGCCAACAAAAATAAGGAGCAGCAAATGACCCAAATGGGTTGAATCTGTCTGTACATAACCCAAGACGCACATTCCTTGATTCAGCTGAAAAGTGAGGATGCACACTGTTAAAGAGTTTCCACGCTTCGTCGTCAAAAGGATGCACCATCACTCCATCAACCGCATCATGTGCTTGGTGCCATGTCATGTGCTCAGCAGTCCTTGGTGACATAAATAACCTCTTCAGTCTAGGTGTGATCGGGAAGTATCTAAGTTTTTTATATGCCACTAGAGTCTTTCCCCTCCCATTTCTAGGTTTGTAACGGGAATGCCCGCATGTCATGCACTCGGTCATCTCAGCATTTTCAAGGTACTATAACATGCAGAAGTTAGAGCACATGTTAATTTTCTGATATCCTAAACCGAGGGGTTTTATCATGGACTTCACAGCATAAAAGTTCTCTTTCAACCTGTTCCCTTTAGGTAAAATGCTTCTCGCCCATTCAATAATCTTGTCATACCCGGCCTCACTCAACCCGTGATCTAACTTGATGGTGAACACCTGTGTTACGATCGATAATTTATTGTGGTTCGTGCAACCATCCCATAATGGTTCATCAGAATCTTTCAACAAATCAAAAAACCTAGCTGCATCTGCATTAGGTTCTTCTTCTACGATTGGACATTGACTGAAATTACCTTGATTCATTCTCATTGCATCCATAACCATATTTTTGTAAGGATTAGTGTTGTCATTTGTCGCTTCATGCACGTTGCTAGCACTAGAAGTAGACCCAACCACTGTTTCTCCCATTCTCCTCTTACTAACAAATACTTCTCTATATGCATACCAACACTAGTAATTCTCCATAAACCCTTTGTGTAGAAGATGCATCATTACAACATCTGGATGCAGATATTTTTTATTTTGACACTTCCTGCATGGACACCTAATACCGCCTCCAGTAAAATTTCTGGGAATAGATGTTGCGAAATTAATAAAACCCTGAACCCTATTACAATAATCAATCCTCCGCAATCCTTAGGGTGAATCTCGATACATCCATGAACGATCATCCATGACTTATATCGAACCTCTATAAAATTATGATGACATCATGTATTAATTAACTAAGTTAGGCAAATAAACTTGCAAAAATATTGCTTTACCACTCCAACAAACCAATCACAACTTCTCATAAATATTAAATATTCATTATCATTTATCAACGTCCATACAAATTAATATATATAAATTTATGGAAATTACCACTCCACAATACCATTGATAAAACTTTAAACGGACCCATTAAGCAAGCTATTAATTATTTCAAAACAACATATGTAATTCGGTAGTTCCATAAAGTTTTAACAATTGATAAACAAATACAATCTTACAAAATCTAAAACAAACCATAACAAGTATAGAATTATACATTCATATACTACAAGTTTGTTTGAGAAATAACAATAAAACACGTACATCTACTAACAAAATACATATACTTAAAAAAAAAATTGACATTTAATTAAATGTTAAAATTTAAAAAGATAGAATTAATTATAAAAATTGATAAAATCCATCGGTAAATCAAAACACGAATGCTGTGACCACAAAACTTCAAGAATTATAACTTGTTGTGCTGAGATGAGGGAGATTTTTTTTTGGGGGGGAGTCGGGCTGGTTGTTTGCAGATGGGGAGAGTTGGGATTAGGAAGAAGAAGGAGAAATAGAGGAGGAGAGGGTCGGCAGAGAGGACATATATGAATCGGTCATTTCGAATCCCTCGGTGATTCCGTTGGCATTTTAAACGAAGAACTGGTCACGTCACTATACGGGCTATCGTTTTGAATCCGTCGGTGATTCCATCGAAAAAAATAACTCTGCCAAAACCTCCACGTCAGCGACCCGTGCTTTTTTTCATTTGGAAACTTTTCCGTCTGTAATTCATTCGGTAACTACCGATGGAAAGTGTTAGTCGGTAGTTACCGACTGCATTACGAACAGAAAAGTTTCCGTTGGTAATTTCAACCTCAAATTACCGACAGAAATATTCCGTCGGTAAATCCGTTACTATTTAGTGAATTTCTGGTAATGATTTAGCATAAAATCTGGTTCTTCAACCCCTAATTACTTCAAATTAGTAGAATTTAGTTTTATTCTGACAAACCAAGCACCAAAACTTTTCTTGGATATTATGAGGTCTCTATATCTAGGCAATCAAAATAAAGGATTAAGCCAATTCCTAAAAATACCAAATCTAAAGGATAAAACTAAAAACAATCTAATCACTTCTTAAAGCCTTGATGATAACATGCTTTGTTTTTTTATTATTGGATGCAAATTCTCATATTCAATTTTTTTATGCAATAAGATTGAAAATTATGGAAGGATTTTTAATTTGAGAAAAGAAATATGTGATTTGTTTTTTTACCCTTGTATAAAAATATCTTACAGTGTCAAATGAAAAGGTAAATAAGAATGTATTACTATGTCAAGGTTATTGGTGTCATACTAGATTGGTAGCCCTACAACCAAGTCCTTAATAGGGATTGATTTTTTCAAAATCTTAATAGGCCTTGACGATAACAATAAATTATTCAAAGTTAAGAAATATTCGTTTCAGGTCATATTTGACAAAGTTAATTAATATTTTTTTAAAAAATCATTAAACAAAAATTTAATTATTCTAATTAAAAAAAATAAGAGTACAAGGAAATTTGTCAAAAAAAAAAGGGCATGGACCATAAGTAATAAATTAAAAAAAATAAAGGAAAAATCTTGTAGGGTTGCTATATGATTTATACTCTTTTTGCTTCTTTTTTTTTATACATAAGATTGAAGATTTATTGAAATTAAATTGTAAAAGAAACCAAGCGATCTTGTATTTAAAATTAAAATAATAAAATTTTATTCATCTGTTTAATCAAAATTACAAGATGGACTTCTCAATCTAAAAACGAGCCTATAAATGACGAAACCAAAAGAATTTCAGATGGAAGTCCCTATCTTCAACATCCGGGTGCGCTCATTATCCCAGAAATCATGGGCTTAACGTTAGAACATAGGGATTTTGCAGGGCCGTCTGGTCCGCTATATGCAAGTTTAATGTCAGCAAGCTCCACCTTCTCACATGGGAAGCCACTGCTGCAAGCAATCTGCACAACAACCGGAGTTGCGGAAGTTCCCCTTATATTCTTAAAACTAACACCACTGATCTTCACTTTTGATGGAGCCTGCAAAAGAAAAAAAGAAAGAACATTAAGACCCCAATAGACTTTTAGTAATCTCCCTAGCACTAAGGAACATAAAAAAATTAATATGCTTGTGTAGGCGTTCTTCAGAATTGCATTATGGATCTAGCATGATGCAACCAATTATGGAATGCAGTGCACAACATGTTTGCTTCACAGTCAATACTATGAATTGCGTTGAAACATTTTTTTTCATAAGATGTAAAAAAGAATTTGATAAATTGTGGAGTGTTTGAGCCACGAATTGGGTAAAATATTGTCACAGTAATTTAGTACTGTGAAAATATCCTTATGGTAACAGAAAAGGCAATACCTTTAGACTGCATTGGTTCCATGGGCAATACACTTGATCTATGATGACAGGGTTCTGGACATTGTTCATGACAATATCCTCAAAATGCATGTTAGATGCGACACCACCGTATAAAGCTGGCCAAGATTTTATTCTAACGCCATTTGTGGTATCTGAGATGGTGCAATTCTTGACAAATATTCCAGAAACAGGTTTCTCATTGGGGTATTTCCCTAAACTTCCAACACTGATGCCATGGCCAGGTCCACATGTTACTCCTGTGATATGTAGTTCTTCGGTGCCATCTCCCACGGAGATACAATCATCGCCTGTGCCAATTTTTGAATCGATAATGTAGATCCCAGTAGATTGGCCGACATGGATTCCATCGGTGTTTACACTGTCACCAGGTGCACTCACGGTAAAATGCTGGAAGGTGAGGTTTTTGCACCCCAAGACGTTAACATGAAAGTTCTTGCTATCTTGACTAGTTATGTCTCGGACTAATGCATTGGTGATGAAATCGAACCTTAAATTCTGATCCATGTTAGAAGCAAACAAAAAGCAAATGATTAAAGAAACTTTGGTAGTGCCATAACATATAATTAAAAAATAAGGAAATTAGGCTTCATAATGGTGATTAGATTACCATTGGGAGGCTGTCACAATCTTTATCTTTCTGACATGTACTTTTGCTCCACGCAGCCTTTCCCTGCCCATCAAAAGTGCCGCTTCCCGACAATGTAAATTTATCAACGTGTTCGAAATTAACCCAATGACCTCCTGAGAACTGATTTGGGTCAACCGGTGCCTTCAACATGCCATCAACTTGGAGCTCAATCGCAGCCTTGCAAGGACCTGCTAGAGTCAATTTCCGTAACGAGTATGTCCCACTTGGAATAAGAACTTTGCTGGGGTTTGTTGAAGCACAAGCATCTTTCCAAGCATTGGTTAAAGCCTAAAAATGGAAAGAGAAGGGAAATATATTTAGAGAGGATCAGTAGGTCTCAAATTCGGGTGTTACGTTGAAAATCTAAGGAAACGTAAATAAGTTCTGACTCGAATACTATATATTCAGTTTTTAAAATCAAACGCATGCATGCGAGAAAATATATAAGATACCTCTGTGATATCTTTACCGGCAGCACCATTTTTAGTCACATCGAAGACACCTCTTGATTGGGCTTTAGCAGTTGATGCTAACAATAAAAATAGTGAGACTGATATTACTGCTGAGGAGACAACTTTCAGGCCCATCTTTTTGTCAGCTATGTTGCTTTCTTTCTTCAATACTCTAGGAAAACGAATGAATTTCTTAATCTTCCATGTCGATCCTTTATACGGCGAGAGGGGAATTCAACACCACTCGTAAATTTATCAAGCAGTTGATGAATTTTGTCCATGTTTGTGCAAGGTTGTAGCTTTGCCATTCAATGTCATTACTATTATTAGCTTCTCTTGCAATATAGCATATCAAAATGTTCTAAGAAAAATCTATAAATATCGATCACTCTGTCCATAGAAACCTAATTTCATGCAAAGATTTATTTAATTTAATAAAAATTCTGATATTTTTAAAGATTTTGTTATGGAAGATGTTGATTCCATTTTATTTTATTTTCGCCCTTGAAATAGTATATAATAAAACTTTAAATAACATCAATCTATATATCAAAAAAACATTAACAAGATTCTAAATGCTTAAAAATAAGTTAATAAATATAAAGAGAATGAAAAGAAAATGAAACTTGAGACTAAGGATACATAAAATTATAATAATAAAAGATTCATAAAATATTATTCATGCCTTAACTACTATTAAAAAAAGTACAAATTCTATCAAAATATTTTATTACATAAGCATTATATGTATTTATTTCACTACTACATTTACTAGTTTTACCGATGGAATTTTCTATCGGCGTGACATTACCATTACCGACTAATTTACTGACGGAATTCGTCCATCAGTAATTCCATTTATGTTGCCAAATCTATAAAAAAAAAATTAAAAACTGATGGTTTTACAGACGAAAAATATGCGCAAAAAAAAAGTTACCCACTAGAATTATGCTGACGGAATTATTGTGTTGGCATAATTTCATCGGTGATAATGGCATAGGCAATAAAGTTTTTCCAACTCTCTGGAATATATCGACGGATTGAGTCTGTCATTATTCTCATAGGTAATATACCGACGGAATGATTCCATCGGTGATAGTGGCATATGCAATAAAGTTTTTCCAACTCTCTAAAATATACCAACAGAGTGATTCCGTTAGTAACTCCGTCCGTGATAATTAAAAATATATTTTTTTAAAATAATTAATATAAAATTATATAAAATTCAATTATATAAAAATAAATTATCTTAATATAAAAGCCAAATATTCATTACAAATTTGGGTGTTCAAATAAATTTAAACTAAAATAATGGTGGTGTAGGAAGAGGAGGCTAGTCGTTTCCGAGACCATATGGCCAAAAAATAGACACGCACGTATCACCCATCTGTAATCTCATATCCAATACCATTTGGCGGAGTTGTTCATAATTCACAAAGAGTTGATATCAATCGTGAGCTCCCAACGGTTGAGACACTATGTGCTATCCGCATGTTCTCGACTGTAGTGGTGGAGAGTCCATACACCTGATTTTTATCGGGTCCACTAGATGATCCTGCCTTCATCAATAAATATGGCTTGCAATCTAGGTGGGTCGAAGGATCGTCCCCGTATCCCTCCCTCAATCCTTAGCGAGTTGTTTATATTGTTCATTAAAATGGGTCATCTGATCTTGAATTCATTAGTCTAATATCGCCGCAAACTTTGGAGTTTAAGTACTCAGAACTGATTGTGAGCATTCAACGATTGAAACACAACTGGTTGTCCGCAAGTTTTCGACTGTAGTGTTAAAAAATCCATACACCCGATTTCTATTGGGCCCATTAGATGATCGCACCATAAACCACAAATCCATATCGATATTTGAATGGGTTGAAAGATCATCCCTATATCCCTTTTTCAAACGATTCTTATATTTATCTTGGAAAGAAAAATTAAATTAATCAAATTGAAAGAAATTATAACTTAATAAAAAAATGACTGAAAACCAACAAACCACAAAATATTGAGCTTGGCTATCTACGAGCATAATTTCATATAAGAAAAATCTATATATGTCGAGCATAATTTCATTCAAAGATTTGTTTGATTTAATAAAAATTCTTCTATTTTTGAATATTAGCTTTCCATTATTGGCATGTATACAATTAGAGTATGCAATACATACCTAATATGAGTCAAACCCTATTGAGATTTCTAGGATTTAGTTTCTCCAAAACCTTCTTGTTATTGTTTTTATTACAATCATTTTCCGGAGAGAAGTGATTGAGAATAATGGATATTCTGGAGATCCTAGTGTGTGTGTGTGTGTGTGTGTCTATATATATATATCAATCACCATGTCCATAGAAGCCTGAATTCGATGCAAAGATTTGTTTAGTTTAATAAAAATTCCTTTATTTTTGAAGATTTTGTTATTGAAGATGCTGTTTCCATTTTATTTTATTTTTGCCTTTGATATAGTATATAATAAAACTTTAAATAACATCAGACTTTCAAAATTATCTCTCTAATCTATGAAAAAAACATTAACAAGATTCTAAATATGCACCCAAAAAAACACTTGCTAAAAAAACAACAAAGTTCAATTATTTTTCAACTCAATGCGGAAAGATGAAATTAAAAACAAAACTAAAATCAACTCTAGTTAGCATGTCAAACATACAACCATAATTATGAGACTAAGGTAACTCAATAAAAAACAAATCAAAAGAATATCATGAAGCCTGATTCCCAACAAATCCTATGCAAAATGGTAGAAAAAAACAATTAAAAAGTAAGACAAAAAACAACATGCAAACCCAGTTAAGCTCAACAAAACCCGCTACCTAGATCAAGCAAATGGAATAACCCAATTATAATATCAACTTAATCTTGAAAAATAAAACTAAAAAATAATTGAATTAAAAAAAAAGACTTGAGGCAATCTCATGGCTTAGACAATGAAATTAGGTTAACCTGGTAGAAAGAAATAGAAGAATAAACAAAGCCTAACTTCTTCTTTTTAAAAAAAAAACAATTGTCGAATGATGAAATTGAAAAAACAAATCAATGAAAAAACATCTACCCTAAAAAAAATAATTGATATCAACTTAAGTTAACTTTTCAAATCCTTGACCCGTCAAATCAAAATCACCGTATCGGGAAAAACACAGAACACAATTCAAAACTAACCACTTGGTGAAGAATGAAAATGGAAAAAAAATTAATTTTACATAATAACCTAAAAAATAGCAATCCAAAGAATGAGGAACCAAATTTAAAATATTAAAAAAAAATTGAGAGGAGAACCAACAGTTTTGGATTGAATGATGAAATTAAAAAAACAAATCAATTTAACAAAAGCATCCAAAACAAAAAAAAAATAACAATCACAAGAATAGTGATTAAATTTGAAAAAATTAATGAGAAAACAACTTAAAATTTTGAATTGAAGGGTGAAATTAAAAAAAATTACAAAACATCCCAGAAAAAAAAATAGCAAACAAAAGAATGAAAAACATATTTGAAATGACAATAAAATGAGAAGAAAATTGTTGCTCCCCAATGTTTTACCCCATTTTTCAAAATTTTAAAAAAAAATCTACTTTCAACGCGTAGTTTTTAACGCACTCATTGAGTCGATGTTGATGTTGCATTTTTTTTCAAAAGTCAAAAACACAAAATGAATAGAAAAAATAGAAAAAATGCATTTATATTTTAGTGATCTAATTGTAATTGTGGAAATGAGAAAATTGATTTCCAAATTGGAAACCCTCTCAACAAGCAGCCCAAATTTTAATCAAATGGTCCACAATCAATTTTCTTAATCCAAGGGCCCATATTTCCTTGCTTTGCCTCTCATTTGATTTAAATCTCTACCAGTGGATTTCAAGAATTTATATCTACTACTCATTTTATATAAATCTCACATCAAGGACAACTACAATTAAACAAGCAACTAGTCATATAAATTTCTTCCAATTAGACATACAAAATTCAGTTATTGCTTAACATGTTCTTCCAAACACATATAAAAAGTTCTCACAAAACTCAATAACAATGTTATCAACATCTATAGTTTTGCATTTTTATGATCATAGTCATACGTGTATTATATCACATCACATTTACATTAATTTTTCGATGTATACTTCCTTTGCATGAGACGTCAAATACATTCACAGTAACATTCAACTTTAGGTTCAATAATTCTCCTTAAATTTCTCAAATTTCAACAACATAAATGCTTAAGTCAATATACATAACATAATACTTAACGAAACTCCTTTAAAATCATTTTCTTTATAAATATATACATTAATCTATCACAATATCACTTCAACCACATACAATTCCACTACATGCAATGTAACCACTTATTGGTCGACCATTGCGCCTTTAAGGATCCCATGGTTTTCTTCAGCATTTCTTCCTAAATTAATACCCAACTCAACTGAATCTAACCCAATTGATCAACTTATAGTCAATTTACATTTCCCTAAAATTATACTCTAAACCCAAGCATCAATCTCATGATGTCAACCTCAATTGTTATCTTTTAACATCAAATTGCTAGGTTAGGTGTAGAACTCTTAACCAAAGATAATTGAGTCTTCGAACTCTAACCTTTCAAAATCTTCCATGTTTTCCCCTTTTTTCCTCTTTTCTCTTAACATTCTCTCTCTAACTCAATCTTTTCTCTCTTTGGTTTTTTTCAATTCCAAGAGTGGATGTGTTTTTATCTTTTAAAACACTCTCTAGCCTTTAGAGGTGCAAGAATAGATGGAAAACGAAAAGTGGTCTCCTTTCCCAAAACAACACCCCGTCAGTTTTATAAAGCAAATAATCAAAACAGTTTAACTATTTTGAGAAATGGTCCGACAGGTTTAGCAAATAGGTCTAATTGTTTCTCAAAATGATTGGACTATTTTAGCTATTGGAAAATTTGACATTTTGGCCAAAACCCCTTTCTTTTTCCATCTTCTTAACACTTTTTTCCCAATTTATTCTTTTCATTTCTTTTCATACCATTAAAGTATAATTCCAATCATTTTATTTTTATTTTTATTTTATTTATCCTGAGGTTTACACAAAGAATTTAGGTTCTGGTTAAAGAGAATTACCAAATTAGGATTTCTAGTTAATCGATTTGTGAAACCAAAGTTCTAGTTAAAAGAAATCACTAAGATGCAAGATTTCAAGTCAACTGAGCTGAGAGCAAAAGTTGTCGAGAAGACATTTCTTGACAAAAACAGTTGAATTATAGTTCTGGTTGAAAATGATTGTTGTGAAGATAGAGTTTTAGGTCAACCGAACTAAAACTTTGAGAAGATTAAGTTTTGAAAAACAATTTGTTTGTCTTTACAAACTTACAATGAAAAGCACTTGATAAGTTTTTACTCTATAACAATTATAAAGACAATTATAAAGAGACGGCATCTGTTACTATTAAATTTTAATCCATTTTTCAAAATGTTTTGGTAAAAAAAATAAAAAAACCCAAAAAATATGTTGACATAATTGAATCATTTTCAAAGTCTTACCAAATAATTTTAAATAAAAAATATACTATCCATGCATTTAGTTTTTAACGTGCTTATTGTATCAATATTAATGTTGCACTTTTTTTAAAAGTCAAAACATAAAAATAAATCAACAAAGAAAAAAGAAAAAAATGCATTTATATTTCAGTGATCTGATTAATTATAATTTTGGAATGGAGAAGACAAATTTTAAATTTGAAAACCCAACCCAACTTTTAATCAAATGGTCCATAATCAATTTTCTTAATCCAATGACAGTCGTTGATTCTTCCATCACCAGAATTGCCTCCTTGACCTCTCTACTATCAATATCAACACTAGAAGCCTCCACCTCGAGTACCACCTGCAACTCTCTTTAAAACCAAAACCAATGGCAGCTAGTACCATGTCCACTAAGTGAAACAAGTCCATGTTCCAGTCATTTATGACAGCTTTTTCACTATCGCTTTAGCTTTCCACCCGACATCACTCACTCTCTCTCTCTATCTCTTAAAACCCATCTCCACTAACGATGAGTCCCACACAATCCAATTTCGATCTGACCCCAATATGACAACCTGATCATATCCACAATTAGAACACAGTAGAACACAGTACCAACAACCTACCCCTTTCATGGAAATGACAGGTGAAGGTGAAAACTGGTATAAAAGGAAATCATTTGGGAACAAAAGAAAATAAAATAAAATGAACCACCTTTTTCTCTCTTCATGGGCGACAACACGTGGGTTCACGCACCACCATTCGCGTGGAGAGTGAGACCAACGCATTGCCATTGTTCCTCGACTCCCGAAAGCTTCCTAGCACTGTTCTTGGGTTTCCAACAGATTCTCTAGATTAATTTGTGAATTTTGGGAGGCCTGTTTTGTAGATTCTTGATGCAACCATATTATTCAATAGTTTCATCCACATTTAACTAGTGTTTTGCTTATGTTTTATATATAAAATGCCTTGATATTCTTTTTTTTGATGTTTTGAAGGCACTTTTGGATGAAAGACGCAAAAAGGAGTAAATTGGAGATAATTGGTAGATTTGACCTTCTGTAGATGTTTTGTGCAGAGTGTGAGCTCTAGAGGTTGAAATAAAGTGATTCCAGTGGCATTAAAAAGCTAACATCCATACCTTTCTTGAAATCTAATGCAATAAAATAAAATAAGGAAGAGCATCGAAATCGCAGCCTTCAAAGTCAAATCTCGCAATCTGCCAGTGTTGACCTTCGGCCATTCCAACTTGAATATCTGGAGCTACAGAAACCCAATTGATGCAAAATCAATTTTTTTGGATTCATGACTCAAAAGTCTATAAATGCTCCAAATTTCAGCCAAAAACAATATCATATGAGGGAGATATAATTTTTCAAAGATGACATCTGAATTCTGCCAGCAAACATGTTTCGTGAAGAAACAAGTCCAAATTACATTTCAAAGCATCTAAACCGATATCCAAGTTTTTATTTAAGCAATTTAGCTCCTCTAAGTCAAAGCTTGAAGATTTCATGCAAGGCTATTTCTCCTTTTTTAGTAAAATAGTTATTGAAGTACTTAAATGTAAACAGTCTACTTAATGGAGGACTATTTTGTAAAATAGAGACCTAGGGTTTCCTAAGATATAAAAAGAATGAGAGAAGAGAAGGGGGGCAACCAACCAAGAAGAGAAAAACGCCCCCTTCCTCTAAGAAACCCTAAATTATGCATTCTTTCTTCTTTTTGATTAGTTGTTCAACAAACATGCAAGGCTAAACACTTTTTCTTGGTTGCAAGGATATAGAAACCTTTGGATTTCAAGAACTATGAGATTTATTTTACCTTTTCTTTTCAGTTTATATGATGAATATGTTTGTTCTCCTATGCTTATTTTTCATATGATTGTTTATTTTAATTGCTAGAGCGGACTCTAAGTTATTATTGTAGACAATCTATTGCTAAGTTTAATATTAAAACCGGAGTTGTGGTATATGAACTTGTGAAGCAACTGGTTTAATAATTGTGGCGGATCTACGTTATTAATTTTAGGGAGAACATTAAATCAAATCAAACATAGACTGCGGACAGTTATGTTTTCTTGATTAATCAACTTATCTAGTTCTTAAGGCTGCCATTAAATTAAATTACTAGTGCAGACACTGTGATTGTTTGATGGTTAGGGTTAGTTATACGATAGATCTGTTAACTAACTAATGTTAAGAAGAGATAAATATTTAGAATATAAATTGATATTTCGTTTCTATGATCAGTTCTGATTTCTGTAAGTGAATGTGTGTTTGTGACCAAGGTTTGTTCTTTTGATAATTTTCTGATTTTATTAAATTTCATTTGATAATTTTCTAGTTTCTTTTGCTTTAGCCTAGATAACGTCCAAACCCCCTCAAATTGCATATCATCTAGCATAAAAATTTGACTTGAATCTTCCTCGTGGGATCGACCCCTTGCTTGCTCTATACTATCTTGTGTGTTATGCTTGAAGCTAGGGTAATTAATTTGTGCGACCGCGACATCGCAACAATTCTAAATGTTTAATGTGTGTGTGTTTGAATTATTTTTAATTTTGATGATTTGTAAAAATATAATTGTAGGATGTGTGAGTAAAAACTATAATAAAAATGAAGGATATGTGTGTGTTGCATTTTCTTTCTATTACCTTTCTATTTTGTGTTAAATAGACAAAACAAAAGAGAAAAAAGATGAAAAGATATATATATATATATATATATATATATATATATTATTTTTCTTAACCAAATGTTTTAATTGAATATGGTAAAAAAATCCTTAAAATTATTTGAGCAATTTTTTAAAAAATGTAAAATATTTTTGCATTTAAAAAAAAATATATATTGCACAGATTTAACAACAAGTTTGTAAAATGCCAAAAGATTTTGGCCTGTATTTTAAAAAATATTAAAAATTTATTTTTCGCAAGAAGAATATATTATTCACTTGTAATATAAGGATAAAAAACTAAAAAACCTAAAAGGAGTTAATATAAAAAAAATACTATAAGGGATAATAATTTTATACTACTTACTTTAATATAAGAATCTCTAAAAGACTAGATAGGGTAGTAACCACGAGGAGGGCACGCCAACAACTTATAGAGATCAATGCAAATCCTGAGGAGATGAGAGACAAAATAGGAAAAGAAGAATAAAATATCATCGAGGAATGTAGTGTTTAGCCATTAAAGGAAGTTGCACGCACCCCCAAAGCGCTGCGACTTGCTTCATTTATTGCATGACGACTATGTACCGTCGGTAAATTTGTCCGCCAAAAAAAAAGTTTTCTGTTTGAAATATACCGACAAATTTTTATTCCGTCGGTGATATCGTGATTGACCGATGACTATGTACCATCGGTAAATTTGTCGGTGAGTGTTTGAAATACCGACCAAATATATCCGTCCGTAAATTCATCGGTAAGTGTGGTAGCTACTGTCAAATGTCGACGGATTAAGTCCGTTGGTAAAGTTGTCGGTGAGTGTTTGAAATACCGACCGAATATATCCATCTGTAAATGTATCGGTGAATGCTACTGTCATATACCGACGGATTCATTCCGTCAGTAAAACCCTTGGTAATAGTTTTTTCTAAATTTGTTTTTAAAAAATTATTTAGAATATATAATATAAAATTATATAAATTAATTGTAATAAAAACCAATTATGCAAATAAAATTTATATTAAACATCAAAAACAAAAAAAAAAATCAAAGTTAAATAATATTCATTACAAACTGAATGTGTTTAAAAAATAATATTAAATGAAGTTTTAAAGGTAAATAATGTTTATTATAAATTAATATAAAGGTGGAGCTGGAGGAGGAGGAGGAGGCTGGTGGTTATACGGCCAAAAAGGATTAGGCGCACATGTTCCACTCTGTGTTGCCATGTTCATGACCAGTTCACGAAGCTGTTCATAAGTTGCATTTTGTTGTTCAAACTCCTCTCTTTGTTGTGCTTGAGATGCTTTGATTTGTTCAGACTCTGCTCTTTGTTGTGCATGAAACGCTTTGAGTTGTGCGTACTCCGCTGATAGATGATCGTATTTTTCGGTGAGCTAAGCCGTGTGTTGCTGTAAGGCCACTAACTCCTTGATTGGGAGCTCCCAATGGTTGAAACACTGCGAGTCGACCGCAAGTTGTCGGCCGTAGTGTTAGAGAGCCCGTAAACCTGATTTTTATTGGGTCCACCTGACGATCCAACCTCCATCCACAAATCCGTATCGAATTCCAGATGGGTCAAAATATCGTCCTCGTATCTCTCCCTCAACCGATTATTGTACATATCTTGAAAATAAAAAAAGTAATCATCATATTCAATTCAATAAACATAATAATTTACAAAATAAAATGGTTGGACAAACATACCATGAAATGTTGAGCACGGTTATCAACAAACTGTTGCGCCTCCTTTTGGCAGTATTGACTTCGCACGTGCATCTCCACAAACAACTCCATCGGGCTCGGCTCACGTCTAAGAGACGTAGCCTGTAATGAAAAAAAATTTATTAACAACAACTTAATTTAACAATATATTTCATTTAAATTAATCTTATCATCCATTTCGCATGTGCAGTAAACGGAACAGAGCCGCTAGTGTGTGTTGTCACCGAGCCATGAATTGGCCGATTTCGGTTGCGAGCACCGGACTGTGAGCGTCGTGTGAACCGCTCAGATGTCACGTGCTCAAGATAGTGCGGCCATATATCTTCCGGGATGTATATCGGTTTGAAATCCCTCGAAACCGCAATATCGTTCCAGCTTTGGAAACCCCTATCTCTTGCGGTTTTTTGTCCTTTTTTGTGTTTCATACTAAAAATCACGCAACCCACTTCACGCAACCAAAAATTACATTTCGAAACATAAATTTTTGTCTAAAAAAAATCTTGTATTGTTTTCGATGTTACCTAGTTGCCGCATGATTTTCCCACACCCTCCTCGCAACATTGTTATGCTTACTGTCCCAGCAAAATTTGTTCTGTGTATAAATAATTAATTTCAAATAAAAATAATAATTTATTTACAATTATATTGATAATTTATTAGAAATAAGCTGGAAATTATAAATTAACACCAACCTCAAATCTGTCAAACCATGCATTGATTTGAGGCATCCATTCATGATGCTTGGATATCTGACTCCATTGAAACAATGGAATCTCCATCGACGATTTAAACGCCAATGATATTACTCGGGCGGCTTCAATGTTTGTGAACTTGAAAATAAATGAAATAAATTCAATAGTGATTACTTCATAAATTATGTTGTAATTTTAAAAAAGAAAAAACTAAAACCTTAACAAACTTACATTGAAAGGTCGTCCTTCCACTATGCCTCGTACTTGCGGGTAAATTGATTCCGCTACGAAAGCACGCCGCCTCTACGCTGTGAAGTAGCGCTGGAAGAGGCAGCATCGGTTGACGGCATAGGTGGTGTAGGTGCCTCTTCTTGAGAGGCACCTAAGGAAATATCATCCTCGCTGCTAGACGAACTAGCTGCGACCATACGTGAGCAACCAACTTTGATTTTCATTCTACGCACCTCCATAATTTTATACAAATAATTATATAATTAAATTCAAATGTTTAAAAAAAAATCGACACCACCTCCCTATACTGGATACTACCCAAATCCACAAACCTGCACATATTAACAATAGCCATAACCAATTGCTCAATCTAAACTAATTATTCCAACATATTCAATTACTAATCCTAAGGTAAATTCAACATTAAGAATTACAATTCAACAAATTATTCAATAATTATGCCAATACAACAATAAAATATATTCAATAAATATTTTTAAAAAAATCTAGACTAACAATTAAAATTAATGGAAAAAAATAAATATAAATCATGCAATAATAGAGTAAAATTAACAATTATTCCAAAATATTCAATTACTAATACTAAGGTAAATTCAACATTAGCAATTACAATTCATATAATTATTCAATAATTATGCCAATACAACAAAACAATAAATTCAAAAAAAAAACTCTAGACTAACAATCAAAATAAATGGAAAAAATTAAACACAAATCATGCAATAATAGAGTAAAATTAATAATTATTCCAACATATTCAATTACTAATTCTAAGGTAAATTCAACAATAACAATAAATATTCAACAAATTAACGAATAATAATTATGCCAAGACAACAATAAAAAATATTCAATAAATTTAAAAAAAAACTAGAGACTTTAGGAATGAAATATGCTTACTTTAATAATGTGTTGAATTCAATACTTTATTTATATTACAAAAAATACACCAAAACAAAAAACATAACAAAAAAAAATAGCAAACAAAAAAAAACCCCTTAAAGTAAAATGAAATAGAAGAAACACATACCTTTTTAACTGATGAAGATTCACAAGAAAACTTGCTAGAGATTGCAGGTGAAAGCTTTGAATAAAAAGAGAGGAAAATAATCAAAATTTAAACTGAGGAGAAGAAAAAATAAACTGAAGGGGCGGTCGCTGGAACTTATATGGCAATTTTACTAACGAATTCACCGACATATATAAATTAATTATTATTTTAATTTATTCCATCGGTGAAGTGTCAAAAATCCATCAGTAATTTTTGAATTTCATACCAAAGATTTTAATGACCCCCCATATTTTTCATGATTCGTCGATAATTCCGTCGGCAAGATGACGCAATCAGAGATGCATTTAATGCACAACCCTTTGGAATTCACACAATCCATCGGTAATTTTATCGGTAAAATTGACCCGCCGACAACTTACTGACGGACATATATCCATCAGTATTGATGTCGGTGATTGTGGCATTTGAAGTAATTATTTTCAAACTCTCTGTGAAATGCCGACGGACTTATTCCATCGGTATTGACATCGGTGATTGTGGCATTTCAAGTAATTATTTTCAAACTACAAAATATATCATCCATGATCTATAATTATTTCAAGTAATTATTTCGTGATTGTGGCATTTCAAGTAATTATTTCAAGTAATAAATATTTCGTGTTACAAAATATATCATTCATAATCTAAATTACATGAAAAAAAGGTTTTACACGGGGCTTCATTTTGATTGTTAGTCAAAATTTTCTTTTTCTTCATTATCAATTGAATTGTCATCACCTTCATCGCAATCTTCAATATGGACATCATCTTCTTCATCGACATTTGTTTGTCCGCTAGAGCTCAAAACAACATTCAACTCCTCTGCGTCAACATCAACAAGACTATCATCAAAAACATGAAAATATGAATTTTCTTCCAATTCAATTGAAAGAGCAACTCGATATGGTTCAACCAACTCACTAACTTGAAAGACTTCATCTCGCACACTTGTGTCTTCGTTCTCATCCTAAACAACCTCGACACGACCTCGGGGTTTCATTTCTAAAACGGACAACCAATCCACTCTTGATCGATCCTTTCTAAATGAAGGTGTGTATGTGTAATAAATTTGTTGACATTGCTTTGCAAAAACAAAGACATTGTTTATGTTGTGGAGTCTAGCTTTTGAGTTGATTTTGCCAGACCATAGTGCAGATCAACTCTGATTCCTCTGTCAGTCGTGTCATACCAATAGCATTTGAATAAAAACACTCTATTCTGCTCGTTATGATATTGCAGTTCGACGACCTCTTCTAATCTACCATAATAGTCAACTTCGAACTCACTACTAGTGGATCCCTTAACACAAACACCGTTGTTGTATGTCTTTCTTCCTTGCCCGTATTCTTCAGTATGGAAAACATATCCATTGATAAAATACCCGTTGTAGCACTTACATTTTCTTTCAGGCCTTAGGCTTAGTGAAGACAATGACTTAGCAACACTTCTTCTCATTTGATAAACCTTGTATATAATGTACATCAATGAACAGTAAACGAGAATCACGTAATGACATGCATACAATAATTTTGCAAGTGAGAATGAGTTTGTGATAGTGCTTACATGTGTTTTGAACCACGTGGCAAATTGTTCATCTTGTAATTGAAAGATCTGGGATTCGGTTAGCTGTGAGTTATTGGAGAGCAAATATTGTCGATGTTGCCTGCAAGTGATAATAAGTGTATGATATTACAATATATAATTAACAGTATATTACTAACAAAGTTTAATTAGTATTACACATATATAAACTTATTGAATAAAAGGTCTTACACATATATAAACCTACTGAATAATTAACAGTATATTGCTTATCACAGTTAAATAGAACATAGTTGTGTGCTTGTTTGAACTCTATTTTCGATAAATATCTTCCTCTTACGGCATTTTTAGGTGTGGGTCGTCCAATATTGGAGAATATTGACAAGTTCCCACTAGAAGGCACTTCACCGCCATCATCATGGCGTGGAACACGATTGATTCTCGTTCTTAGATGAGGTTCGAAATAGTATGAGATAAATGTTGAAATCTCCTCAACAATATAGGCCTCACATATCGAAGCCTCAACATGCACCTTGTTCTTCACCTTTTTCTTGAGATTAAACAAGTACCTGCATTGAATTAATCAAGTATTTTCAATTAAGAAAAACATAGAAAATACTTTTACATATTAATTACATTGCAACTTTAATATCTAATCGTTTGAATGGGTACATCCATCTATATTGGACCGGTCCTCAAGCTTTTGCCTCGAATGGTAGATGTATAGGGAGATGCTCCATTGAGTGAAAAAATGATGGAGGGAATATCATCTCAAGTTTGCATAGTGCCTCGATGATATTCGTTTGAAGCCTCTTAATGTGATCAACATTCAACTTGCTGAAGCATATATCTCTAAAGAAATGACTGATTTCTGTAAGTGCATCCCATATTCCCTTTGGCAACAAATCACGAAAAGCTAATGGGATAAGTGTTTGCATAAACACGTGGTAATCATGACTCTTCATTCCATACAATCTGCAGTCCTCTATATTAACCAGCCTTGATATGTTCAATGCATGTCCATCCGGAAAACGCAGACTCTTAAGCCATTTATAGATTAGCAATTGTGCGTTATTCTCTAACACGAAGCTTGCTCTTGGTTTTGCCACCTATGACTCATCATAAACCAACTCCATAGTTTTACGGTTACAATATAAAGCTATATCCAATCTAGCCTTGATGTTGTCCTTTGTCTTTCCTTTTACATCCATAACGGTGTTGAAAATGTTCTCAAATATGTTCTTTTCGATATGCATGACGTCAAGGTTATGGCTGAGTAAATTGGTCTTCCAATAAGGAAGCTCCCAAAAGACATTTCGCTTTACCCAATTATAGGTCAAACCAAAACCACAAAACTTTTGCTTACCTGATTGAAGGCCAAACATAATGTCACTGTACTCTGATACAACATCATATAATTCTTCACCAGAAAGACGCAGGGATGCAACATCTTTTTCAACTCTGCCAACAAAGAAATCTTTTTTGTTCTTTCTGTACCTGTGATTAAGTAGCAAGAAGCGACGGTGATAGTAAAAAAAAGAAGCTTTACCTCTGTTTGCTAGCGTGAATGCATTGTTGTTTTCCATGCAATATGGACATGCGAGTTTCCCATGCGTTCTCCAACCAGAAAGCATTCCATAAGCTGAAAAATCATTGATAGTCCACATCAAAGCCGTCCTCATAAGGAAATTTTGTTTCCTCAATATATCATAAGTCAAAGCTCCGGAGGACCACAACTGCGTCAACTCATCAATCAACGGTCGAAGACAAACATCTATATTCCACCCCGGGCTACTTGGACTGGGTATGACAGTAGATAAAAACATGAACTCCGGCCTCATACACATTCCCGGTGGCAAGTTATAAACTGTAAGTATAACTGGCCAACAAAAATAAGGAGCAGCAAATGACCCAAATGGGTTGAATCTGTCTGTACATAACCCAAGACGCACATTCCTTGATTCAGCTGAAAAGTGAGGATGCACACTGTTAAAGAGTTTCCACGCTTCGTCGTCAAAATGATGCACCATCACTCCATCAACCGCATCATGTGCTTGGTGCCATGTCATGTGCTCAGCAGTCCTTGGTGACATAAATAACCTCTTCAGTCTAGGTGTGATCGGGAAGTATCTAAGTTTTTTATATGCCACTAGAGTCTTTCCCCTCCCATTTCTAGGTTTGTAACGGGAATGCCCGCATGTCATGCACTTGGTCATCTCAGCATTTTCAAGGTACTATAACATGCAGAAGTTAGAGCACATGTTAATTTTCTGATATCCTAAACCGAGGGGTTTTATCATGGACTTCGCAGCATAAAAGTTCTCTTTCAACCTGTTCCCTTTAGGTAAAATGCTTCTCGCCCATTCAATAATCTTGTCATACCCGGCCTCACTCAACCCGTGATCTAACTTGATGGTGAACACCTGTGTTACGATCGATAATTTATTGTGGTTCGTGCAACCATCCCATAATGGTTCATCAGAATCTTTCAACAAATCAAAAAACCTAGCTGCATCTGCATTAGGTTCTTCTTCTACGATTGGACATTGACTGAAATTACCTTGATTCATTCTCATTGCATCCATAACCATATTTTTGTAAGGATTAGTGTTGTCATTTGTCGCTTCATGCACGTTGCTAGCACTAGAAGTAGACCCAACCACCGTTTCTCCCATTCTCCTCTTACTAACAAATACTTCTCTATATGCATACCAACACTAGTAATTCTCCATAAACCCTTTGTGTAGAAGATGCATCATTACAACATCTGGATGCAGATATTTTTTATTTTGACACTTCCTGCATGGACACCTAATACCGCCTCCAGTAAAATTTCTGGGAATAGATGTTGCGAAATTAATAAAACCCTGAACCCTGTTACAATAATCAATCCTCCGCAATCCTTAGGGTGAATCTCGATACATCCATGAACGATCATCCATGACTTATATCGAACCTCTATAAAATTATGATGACATCATGTATTAATTAACTAAGTTAGGCAAATAAACTTGCAAAAATATTGCTTTACCACTCCAACAAACCAATCACAACTTCTCATAAATATTAAATATTCATTATCATTTATCAACGTCCATACAAATTAATATATATAAATTTATGGAAATTACCACTCCACAATACCATTGATAAAACTTTAAACGGACCCATTAAGCAAGCTATTAATTATTTCAAAACAACATATGTAATTCGGTAGTTCCATAAAGTTTTAACAATTGATAAACAAATACAATCTTACAAAATCTAAAACAAACCATAACAAGTATAGAATTATACATTCATATACTACAAGTTTGTTTGAGAAATAACAATAAAACACGTACATCTACTAACAAAATACATATACTTAAAAAAACAAATTGACATTTAATTAAATGTTAAAATTTAAAAAGATAGAATTACTTATAAAAATTGATAAAATCCATCGGTAAATCAAAACACGAATGCTGTGACCACAAAACTTCAAGAATTATAACTTGTTGTGCTGAGATGAGGGAGATTTTTGTTTGGGGGGGAGTCGGGCTGGTTGTTTGCAGATGGGGAGAGTTGGGATTAGGAAGAAGAAGGAGAAATAGAGGAGGAGAGGGTCGGCAGAGAGGACATATATGAATCGGTCATTTCGAATCCCTCGGTGATTCCGTTGGCATTTTAAACGAAGAACTGGTCACGTCACTATACGGGCTATCGTTTTGAATCCGTCGGTGATTCCATCGAAAAAAATAACTCTGCCAAAACCTCCACGTCAGCGACCCGTGCTTTTTTTCATTTGGAAACTTTTCCGTCTGTAATTCATTCGGTAACTACCGATGGAAAGTGTTAATCGGTAGTTACCGACTGCATTACGAACGGAAAAGTTTCCGTTGGTAATTTCAACCTCAAATTACCGACAGAAATATTCCGTCAGTAAATCCGTTACTATTTAGTGAATTTCTGGTAATGATTTAGCATAAAATCTGGTTCTTCAACCCCTAATTACTTCAAATTAGTAGAATTTAGTTTTATTCTGACAAACCAAGCACCAAAACTTTTCTTGGATATTATGAGGTCTCTATATCTAGGCAATCAAAATAAAGGATTAAGCCAATTCCTAAAAATACCAAATCTAAAGGATAAAACTAAAAACAATCTAATCACTTCTTAAAGCCTTGATGATAACATGCTTTGTTTTTTTACTATTGGATGCAAATTCTAATATTCAATTTTTTTATGCAATAAGATTGAAAATTATGGAAGGATTTTTAATTTGAGAAAAGAAATATGTAGAAAAAAATTATGGAGCCTGCAAAAGAAAAAAAGAAAGAACATTAAGACCCCAATAGACTTTTAGTAATCTCCCTAGCACTAAGGAACATAAAAAAATTAATATGCTTGTGTAGGCGTTCTTCAGAATTGCATTATGGATCTAGCATGATGCAACCAATTATGGAATGCAGTGCACAACATGTTTGCTTCACAGTCAATACTATGAATTGCGTTGAAACATTTTTTTTCATAAGATGTAAAAAAGAATTTGATAAATTGTGGAGTGTTTGAGCCACGAATTGGGTAAAATATTGTCACAGTAATTTAGTACTGTGAAAATATCCTTATGGTAACAGAAAAGGCAATACCTTTAGACTGCATTGGTTCCATGGGCAATACACTTGATCTATGATGACAGGGTTCTGGACATTGTTCATGACAATATCCTCAAAATGCATGTTAGATGCGACACCACCGTATAAAGCTGGCCAAGATTTTATTCTAACGCCATTTGTGGTATCTGAGATGGTGCAATTCTTGACAAATATTCCAGAAACAGGTTTCTCATTGGGGTATTTCCCTAAACTTCCAACACTGATGCCATGGCCAGGTCCACATGTTACTCCTGTGATATGTAGTTCTTCGGTGCCATCTCCCACGGAGATACAATCATCGCCTGTGCCAATTTTTGAATCGATAATGTAGATCCCAGTAGATTGGCCGACATGGATTCCATCGGTGTTTACACTGTCACCAGGTGCACTCACGGTAAAATGCTGGAAGGTGAGGTTTTTGCACCCCAAGACGTTAACATGAAAGTTCTTGCTATCTTGACTAGTTATGTCTCGGACTAATGCATTGGTGATGAAATCGAACCTTAAATTCTGATCCATGTTAGAAGCAAACAAAAAGCAAATGATTAAAGAAACTTTGGTAGTGCCATAACATATAATTAAAAAATAAGGAAATTAGGCTTCATAATGGTGATTAGATTACCATTGGGAGGCTGTCACAATCTTTATCTTTCTGACATGTACTTTTGCTCCACGCAGCCTTTCCCTGCCCATCAAAAGTGCCGCTTCCCGACAATGTAAATTTATCAACGTGTTCGAAATTAACCCAATGACCTCCTGAGAACTGATTTGGGTCAACCGGTGCCTTCAACATGCCATCAACTTGGAGCTCAATCGCAGCCTTGCAAGGACCTGCTAGAGTCAATTTCCGTAACGAGTATGTCCCACTTGGAATAAGAACTTTGCTGGGGTTTGTTGAAGCACAAGCATCTTTCCAAGCATTGGTTAAAGCCTAAAAATGGAAAGAGAAGGGAAATATATTTAGAGAGGATCAGTAGGTCTCAAATTCGGGTGTTACGTTGAAAATCTAAGGAAACGTAAATAAGTTCTGACTCGAATACTATATATTCAGTTTTTAAAATCAAACACATGCATGCGAGAAAATATATAAGATACCTCTGTGATATCTTTACCGGCAGCACCATTTTTAGTCACATCGAAGACACCTCTTGATTGGGCTTTAGCAGTTGATGCTAACAATAAAAATAGTGAGACTGATATTACTGCTGAGGAGACAACTTTCAGGCCCATCTTTTTGTCAGCTATGTTGCTTTCTTTCTTCAATACTCTAGGAAAACGAATGAATTTCTTAATCTTCCATGTCGATCCTTTATACGGCGAGAGGGGAATTCAACACCACTCGTAAATTTATCAAGCAGTTGATGAATTTTGTCCATGTTTGTGCAAGGTTGTAGCTTTGCCATTCAATGTCATTACTATTATTAGCTTCTCTTGCAATATAGCATATCAAAATGTTCTAAGAAAAATCTATAAATATCGATCACTCTGTCCATAGAAACCTAATTTCATGCAAAGATTTATTTAATTTAATAAAAATTCTGATATTTTTAAAGATTTTGTTATGGAAGATGTTGATTCCATTTTATTTTATTTTCGCCCTTGAAATAGTATATAATAAAACTTTAAATAACATCAATCTATATATCAAAAAAACATTAACAAGATTCTAAATGCTTAAAAATAAGTTAATAAATATAAAGAGAATGAAAAGAAAATGAAACTTGAGACTAAGGATACATAAAATTATAATAATAAAAGATTCATAAAATATTATTCATGCCTTAACTACTATTAAAAAAAGTACAAATTCTATCAAAATATTTTATTACATAAGCATTATATGTATTTATTTCACTACTACATTTACTAGTTTTACCGATGGAATTTTCTATCGGCGTGACATTACCATTACCGACTAATTCACTGACGGAATTCGTCCATCAGTAATTCCATTTATGTTGCCAAATCTATAAAAAAAAATTAAAAACTGATGGTTTTACAGACGAAAAATATGCGCAAAAAAAAAGTTACCCACTAGAATTATGCCGACGGAATTATTGTGTTGGCATAATTTCATCGGTGATAATGGCATATGCAATAAAGTTTTTCCAACTCTCTGGAATATATCGACGGATTGAGTCTGTCATTATTCTCATAGGTAATATACCGACGGAATGATTCCATCGGTGATAGTGGCATATGCAATAAAGTTTTTCCAACTCTCTAAAATATACCAACAGAGTGATTCCGTCAGTAACTCCGTCCGTGATAATTAAAAATATATTTTTTTTAAATAATTAATATAAAATTATATAAAATTCAATTATGTAAAAATAAATTATCTTAATATAAAAGCCAAATATTCATTACAAATTTGGGTGTTCAAATAAATTTAAACTAAAATAATGGTGGCGTAGGAAGAGGAGGCTAGTCGTTTCCGGGACCATATGGCCAAAAATAGACACACACGTATCACCCATCTGTAATCTCATATCCAATACCATTTGGCGGAGTTGTTCATAATTCACAAAGAGTTGATATCAATCGTGAGCTCCCAACGGTTGAGACACTATGGGCTATCCGCATGTTCTCGACTGTAGTGGTGGAGAGTCCATACACCTGATTTTTATCGGGTCCACTAGATGATCCTCCCTTCATCAATAAATCTGGCTTGCAATCTAGGTGGGTCGAAGGATCGTCCCCGTATCCCTCCCTCAATCCTTAGCGAGTTGTTTATATTGTTCATTAAAATGGGTCATCTGATCTTGAATTCATTAGTCTAATATCGCCGCAAACTCTGGAGTTTAAGTACTCAGAATTGGTTGTGAGCATTCAACGATCGAAACACAACTAGTTGTCCGCAAGTTTTCGACTGTAGTGTTAAAAAGTCCATACACCCGATTTCTATTGGGCCCATTATATGATCGCACCTTAAACCACAAATCCATATCGATATTTGAATGTGTTGAAAGATCATCCCTATATCCCTTTTTCAAACGATTCTTATATTTATCTTGGAAAGAAAAATTAAATTAATCAAATTGAAAGAAATTATAACTTAATAAAAAAATGACTGAAAACCAACAAACCACAAAATATTGAGCTTGGCTATCTATGAGCATAATTTCATATAAGAAAAATCTATATATGTCGAGCATAATTTCATTCAAAGATTTGTTTAATTTAATAAAAATTCTTCTATTTTTTAATATTAGCTTTCCATTATTGGCATGTATACACTTAGAGTATGCAATACATACCTAATATGAGTCAAACCCTATTGAGATTTCTAGGATTTAGTTTCTCCAAAACCTTCTTGTTATTGTTTTTATTACAATCATTTTCCGGAGAGAAGTGATTGAGAATAATGGATATTCTGGAGATCCTATTGTATGGACATAAATATATATATATATATATATATATATATATATATATATATATATATATATATATATATCAATCACCTTGTCCATAGAAGCCTGAATTTGATGGAAAGATTTGTTTAGTTTAATAAAAATTCCTTTATTTTTGAAGATTTTGTTATTGAAGATGTTGTTTCCATTTTATTTTATTTTTGCCCTTGATATAGTATATAATAAAACTTTAAATAACATCAATCTTTCTAAATTATCTCTCTAATTTATGAAAAAAACATTAACAAGATTCTAAATATGCACACAAAAAAACACTTGCTAAAAAAACAACAAAGTTCAATTATTTTTCAACTCAATGCGGAAAGATGAAATTGAATAAAAACTAGAGTCAACTCTAGTTAGCATGTCAAACATACAACCATAATTATGAGACTGAGGTAACTCAGTAAAAAACAAATCAAAAGAATATCATAAAGCCTGATTCCCAACAAATCCCATGCAAAATGGTAGAAAAGAACAATTAAAAAGTAAGACAAAAAAAACATGGAGACCCAGTTAAGCTCAACAAAACCCACTACCTAGATCAAGCAAATGGAATAACCCAATTATAATATCAACTTAATCTTGAAAAATAAAACTAAAAAATGGTTGAATTAAAAAAAAAGACTTGAAGCAATCTCATGGCTTAGACAATGAAATTAGGTTAACCTGGTAGAAAGAAAATAGAAGAATAAACAAAGCCTAACTTCTTTTTTTATAAAAAAATCAATTGTCGAATGATGAAATTGAAAAAAAATGAAACTCAATGAAAAAGCATCTACCCTAAAAAAAAATAATCGATATCAACTCAAGTTAACTTTTCAAACCCTTGACCCGTCAAATCAAAATCACCGTATCGGGAAAAACACAGAACTCAATTCAAAACTAACCACTTGGTGAAGAATGAAAATGGAAAAAAAATTAATTTTACATAATAACCTAAAAAATATCAATCCAAAGAATGAGGAACTAAATTTAAAATATAAAAAAAATTAAGAGGAGAACCAACAGTTTTGGATTAAATGATGAAATTAAAAAAAAAATCAATTTAACAAAAGGATCCAAAAAATAAATAACAATCACAAGAATAATGATTAAATTTGAAAAAATTAATGAGAAAACAACTTAAAATTTTGGATTGAAGGGTGAAATTAAAAAAAATTACAAAACAACTCAAAAAGAAAAAATAGCAAACAAAAGAATGAAAAACATATTTGAAATGACAATAAAATAAGAAGAAAATTGTTGCTACCCAATGTTTTACCCCATTTTTCAAAAAAATTTTAAAAAAATCTACTTTCAACGCGTTGTTTTTAACGCACTCATTGAGTCGATGTTGATGTTGCATTTTTTTAAAAAAATACATTTATATTTTAGTGATTTAATTGTAATTGTGGAAAGGAGAGAATTGATTTTCAAATTGGAAACCCTCTCACCAAGCAACCCAAATTTTAATCAAATGGTTCTCAGTCGATTTTCTTAATCCTAGGGCCATATTTCCTTGCTTTGCCTCTCATTTGATTTAAATCTCTACCACTGGATTTCAAGAATTAATATCTACTACTCATTTTATATAAATCTCACATCAAGGACAACTACAATTAAACAAGCAACTAGGCATATAAATTTCTTCCAATTAGACATACAAAATTCAGTTATTCCTTAACATGTTCTTCCAAGCACATATAAAAGGTTCTAACAAAACTCAATAACAATGCTATCAACATCTATAGTTTTGCATTTTTATTATCATAGTCATACATGTATTATATCACATAAACATTATCGCATTTACATTAATTTTTCGATGTATACTTCCTTTGCATGAGACGTCAAATACATTCACAGTAACATTCAACTTTAGGTTCAATAATTCTCCTTAAATTTCCCGAAGTTCAACAAAATAAATGCTTAAGTCAATATACATAACATAATACTTAACGAAACTCCTTTAAAATCATTTTGTTTGTAAATATATACATTAATCTATCACAATATCACTTAACTACAAACAATTCTACTTCATGCAATGTAACCACTCATTGGTCGACCATTGCGCCTTTAAGGATCCCATGGTTTTCTTCAGCATTTCTTCCTAAATTAATACCCAACTCAACTTAATTTAACCCAATTGATCAACTTGAGATTTTAGGTTAACGAGAATTGTCATATTGAGATTTTAGGTTAACTGAGCTATAAACAAAGATTTTCCTTCTAGTTAAAGGGGATCGACAAATTGAGATCTTAGGTTAGTCTAATAGAAGACAAAAATTTTACGTTCTGGTTAACGGGAATCACCAAATTAGAATTTCAAGTTAATCGATCTATGAAACCAAAGTTCTAGTTAAAAGAAATAACTAAGATGCAAGATTTCAGGTCAACTGAGCTGAGAGGAAAAGTTGTCGAGAAGGCATTTCTTGACAAAAACAGTTGAATTATAGTTTTGGTTGAAAATGATTGTTGCAAAGATAGAGTTTTAGGTCAACCGAACTAAAACTTTGAGAAGATTAAGTTTTGAAGAACAATCTGTTTGTCTTTACAAACTTACAATGAAAAGCGCTTGATAAGTTTTTACTCTGTAAGAATTATAAAGAGACAACATTTGTTACTTGCTATTAAATTTTGATCCATTTTTCAAAACATTCCGGGAAAAAAAATCTAAAAAATATGTTGACATAATTGCATCATTTTCAACGTCTTTCAAAAAAATTTTAAATAAAAAATATACTATCCATGCATTTAGTTTTTAACATGCTTATTGTATCAATATTAATGTTGCCCTTTTTTTAAAAAGTCAAAACATAAAAATAAATCAACAAAAAAAAAAGAAAAAAATGCATTTATATTTTAGTGATCTAATTATAATTTTGGGATGGAGAAGACAAATTTTCAATTTGAAAACCCTCTCACCAGTAACCCAACTTTTAATCAAATGGTCCACAATCAATTTTCTTAATCCAATGACAGTCGTTGATTCTTCCACCAACAGAATTGCCTCCTTGACCTCTCTACTATCAATATCAACACTAGAAGCCTCCACCTCGAGTACCAACAGCAACTCTCTATAAAACCAAAACCAATGGCAGCTAGCACCATGTCCACTAAGTGTAACAAGTCCATGTTCCAGTCATTTATGATAGCTTTTTCACTCTCGCTTTAGCTTTCCACCCGACATCACTCTCTCTCTCTCTCTCTCTCTCTCTTAAAACCCATCTCCACTAACGCTGAGTCCCACACAATCCAATTTCGATCTGACCCCAATATGACAACCTGATCATATCCATGATTAGAACACAATACCAACAACCTACCCCTTTCATGAAAATGACAGGTGAAGGTGAAAACTAGTATAAAAGGAAATCATTTGGGAACAAAAGAAAAGAAAATAAAATGAACTGCTTTGTGTGATTTTGTTCTTGGGTTTCCAACAGATTCTCCAGATTAATTTGTGAATTTTGGGAGGCCTGTTTTGTAGATTCTAAATGTTTAATGTGTGTGTGTTTGAATAATTTTTAATTTTGGTGATTTGTAAAATTATAATTGTAGGATGTGTGAGTAAAAACTATAATAAAAATGAAGGATATGTGTGTGTTGCATTTTCTTTCTATTACCTTTTTATTTTGTGTTAAATAGACAAAATAGAAGAGAAAAAAAGATGAAAAGATATATTTTTTTTGTTTTTCTTAACCAAATGTTTTAATTGAATATGGTAAAAATATCCTTAAAATTATTTAAGCAATTTTTTTAAAAATGTAAAATATTTTTGCATTTAAAAAAAAGAATATATTGCATGGATTTATGACACGACCAAAATATTAATGTCTTCTCCCAAGTGCAGGAGTGTTGAAATAATAAATAACCTGACAAGAACAAGATCGAACCACAATGAGGTTAATTGTATAAACAACAACAACAACAACAATAATAATAATAGTAATAATAAAGAGAGCTTTCAGATGTGATATTAATATAAGGATTAAACAATGATAAAAACAATTGTCAAGGTTAGATGATCCACTAATGGTATTTCAAACAAGTATAGTATAAACTCTTATTATTCAATTGGAAACCACACACAAAAGAGGTTCCAATCGGATTATAAATTGTTAACATGATTACATTAGTTATCTTATTTGAATAATGCTAATACTTGTAAATGTTGTCAGACATTCATGATTATAACTTATGTTAACAACAAATCAAGTTCTTTTCATAGCACAGGTGTCGGTTATACCATACGGTTGGGCTATGAAAATGGCAAGTATTTGTTGTACCAATGGTTATACAACATAAATCTAGATTAACCATTTAACAAGCAAAGTATTAAAAGTGAACAAGATAACAAATATAAAACATGTTAGTATCAAATATTAAGGTCCATGTTGAGTTATATTATACTTATTCTTACACCATTAGTGTAACTTTTTCACCTTGACATGATAAACTTAGCTAAACATAATGAAAGAGAGAAACATAAATAAACAAGGAAAGGAAATGAAAAGCATAAGCAAGAGATTAATATAAGCAAAACTTAAGCATTACAAAATATAAAGAGAGAGCAAGAGCATGATTTTGATCTGAAAACCAAGATGCCTAAATACATGGCAAATGCCTCCTTTTATAGGCCAAAATTTAGAACTATTGATTTGTTGACTAATTGTTGAGTGGGTGGCCACATCTTGACCTGATGACAATCTTTATCTTTTTGTCTACCAAAAACATCATTGGTAATGTCATAATTTGAACAGACTTAAATCATGAAAGTTCTAGGAAATTATCTCAGCTTTTCAGGACAAATAATTGAGGTCATTTGAAATTCTAGAGCTCGAGATATAGGCTGAACATTGAACAGTGTCAAGGTTGCAGGACAGATTCAGACTTCTCCGTTGTTGCTACAATTTGGACTTGAAAACGACCTTTTTAAATCTTGGACTCCTATTAAAGTTTTAGGCCTATGTCTTAGCTTTCCATTCATATAAGACAGACATAAATCTAAGATCTACAGCTCCAGATATGACCTGATGACCGAACAATGTTACAATTTGGACTAAACTAGCATATATTTTCTAAGTTTGGTCCTCTCTTTGTCCTTTCAATTTCTGTACTTAAACTCATCAATCAATCCTTTCATTTATGTGATAAGCCTGCATTTAAGATGAACATTTACCATAAGTTAAAGGTATCTTATGGTATCAAACTTGTTATTATAAAACATGCTTTAGTTAAAGAGTTATAGATACTTCAAGTGCAAAATGATGATATACAACCTTGATAAAAATACACTTTTAAGTACTAATCACACCCCCCAACCAGCTTATTACTAGTCAAATCATTAAAACAAAAAAAATTAATTTACAAATTCCACAAAGTAAGGCATTCATAATTCAACTTCCATTAATCTATCTAGATAAACAAACTCTCATTAAATTTATATATCTGCTCAATACCACTTAAACAAAATATTAATAAACCTTCCTTTTTATGTGCTAAATGTATGAAAACATAGATGATGGAGCTTTTATTGGAAGAAAACAATATTCTGTTCTAATGTTTAAGGTTACCTTTCTTGGGTCGGGATTATTATCTTCTTCTTCTTTTTTCTTTTTTTTTTCAATATATATACATATAACTTAAAACACAATGCATCTTTAACCCATGTAACGAGCTTTCAACTAATGACTCCCACACTAGTTGGTCTTAGGGCATTAGGTGTTGAGACACCCCTATGAGCTTAGTAACTTGGGTTGCAGATACTGATACGTAGATAGTGCAATGTTTAATTCCCCTAAGCTTTTCTCCTTAACCCATGTAACAAGCTTTGGGTTAATAGCTCCTAAGTCAGTTGACTTTAGGGTATTAGATGTTAAAACACCCCTTCGGGCTTAATTGCTTAGGTTAGGGAGGCTACAAAACCAAACTTATCTATGTTTTTTTTTATCATCAATATTATCAATTTGTTTTTTTTTTCAAATCATATACTATCCCTTTCCCTTAGTTGTTACCTTTAACAAAAAAAAAAATAATGTAATAATCCAATGTGCAACCCACAATCATATGTTAGAGTGTGTGTGTGAAAATGAAGGTTTAAGAATACTTGTTAAATGAGTATATAAGCAGAATCAAGTGATAACAATGTGAGAGTTTGTAAACCTGAATATTTCAAGAAGTATTCTGATAGGCCTTGATAAGACTATTTACTAAAATGCGTCTCAAGAGTCAATAAAATTCCTCCTCACTCTGCCATCCTAATAACAATTTTGTCAAATGGTTTTTAATAATAGCAAAAACAGTTAGTAAGTTAGTTTTTTTTTAATGTCAACTACTACCCTCCCCCCAACTAGAACGAGACATTGTCCTCAATGTCATAAGGCAGAAAGATAGAGTATAGAAGATATCACTTGAAACAACAAACACTGACAAACCTGAAACATACTTAAACAGATATAAGAAATAACAAAACAAAATAATATGCTATTAATAAAACCAAAAGACATAAAGATTCACAAACGAAGGCTCAAATCCAATCTAAGCTTTTTATGCCTTTCCTTAGTTGACCAATTTATGCGACTTATGGAAGGATCAATTACAGGGATGAAAGATTGTAGTTGGTCAATCAATTGTTCAGCAGTAGCAGTAGAGATTATGATTTGTTGTGCTGAAGATATTAGAAATTCCTATTCCACAACTTGATTAAGAAAAGATAATAAATTATCATAAAAACCATTAACATTTAACAAACCTATAGGTTTATGATGAATGTGCAGTTGGGCCCAAGAGGAAATATGAAAGATCTCTTCCAGTGTGCCCAGAGCACCTGGTAAGGCAATGAAGGTATCAACATGGTTAAACATTGCATTCAATTGATCAGACATTGTGGAGACCTGTAGTTCCTCTCCAATTATTTTTCCAATGATGTCCCCTTTTGCTAAAGCTTTGGGGACGACCCCCAAAACTTGACTACCTCCTAAAAATACAGCTATTAACACCCCCCATTAACCCAAGGCTGCCTCCTCTATACACTAAATGAATCTTTCTCTCAACTAGTACCTAACCAAGATGATTTGCTGATTCTAAAAACTCCTTTTCTTTCTTGAGACTGGATCCACCGAAAACACAAATATTTCTGATGTGATGACTTGAAGAACCTGCCATTTCTACACACTTCTATATTTGTTGAATGAATGGGTTAAGTAGAAATGAAGGGACGGAAGAGAAGATTTTATAAATAAGAAATTGAAAATGCAATCATATTACCTATATGTAGGCCAGCTGGAGTCTCACTCTTTCTCTCTCTTTCACTCTATTTATTTATTTATTTAAAAAAAGAGCATGTCTATGCACACGTAATTATGATTGTGGCTCACATCTTCCCTTGGTTTTACGTCCAAGAACAACTTAAATGCCCTCTATGGGTCGGGGATAGGTTTCCCATCTAGTTTTCTTAAAAACTAGCAAACAAGGTCTTTTATAGTCATATTCCCAAGACTAAGTCGATCATGTTTTTTATGGAATTGTGCCCATAAATCATGAATTGCACAATGCACATTTCCACTAGGATGCATCTCAAGGGTCAATAGAAGATTATCTAAAGAACCCTTACTCAGGTCATCTTTAATGAATTGTATTTTATCTTCACGGTTTATAGATACCATTCCTAAAGAATGACATGTTGCATTACAAGTCCATCTGGCACATCAGTGACAAACTTTCAGTCGTTTTGCATGACATTTCTTTGCAAAAGTGCTTTTACCTGTTCTAGGCATGTATGAAATGAAAGAATTTAAGGACTCACCTGATAATCAGACCTTTGCTTCAATTAATTAGCCAGCGGATATCTTTAGGAATTCCATGATTTATTAACAACCTCAATCTTGCACACCTAGCACGGTAAATTTTTGTAATTGCATTCTGAGGCAGAGCGGGAAAGTACTTTTTCAATTTTTCAAGAGTGGTGTCCATTTTCAAATGAGAGTTAGAGAAGAGATTCAAAGAAGGGAGAAAGAGCAAAGAATTACACAAATATATACAGATATCAGTTATTATGGGAAACTGAAAGAACCGACTTAAGTCACGGAGTACCGTTGTCTGCCATTTGACCGGGGTGAGAAAGACTAGCAAAACAAAATTCACACCAAAAAGAAACACAAAACAATGTGAGAACAAGAATCAGTCTTTATATACATGATCACTCAATTCAATAGAGTCATTTTCAACTGAAAAATTGTCAAAGTAAACTTTCAAACGATATCTATTTACCTTGAAAACATTATCATTCTTTGGATTCTTGATATCACATGCCCCATATGAATACACATGTTTCACAATAAATGGACCGCTCCATCTTGATCTTAGCTTTCTAGGAAATAAATGGGGTCTAGAATTATAAAGCAAAACTTTTTGACCAACATCAAATGTTTTTCTCAAGATTCTCTTGTCATGAAACTCTTTGATTCTTGCTTTATGAATTTTTGAATTCTCATATGCATCATTTCTTATTTCCTCAAGCTCATTTATTTGTAATTTTCGCAGTTGACTAGCATCATCAAGGTTAGAATTGAAAGCTTGAATAGCCCAATAAGCTTTATGTTCAAGTTCCACAGGCAAGTGACAAGGTTTTCCATAGACTAATCTATAAGTTGACATACCTAATGATATTTTATAAGCTGTTCGATAAGCCCAAAGTGCATCATTAAGTCTTAAAGACCAGTCCTTTTTATTAAAGTTCACTGTTTTCTCCAAAATCTGTTTGATTTTCCTATTATCAAGCTCTACTTGTCCACTTGTTTGAGGGTGATAAGGGTTGGCAACTTTTGTGTGATTCCATATTTCTTCATTAAAGACTCAAATGGCTTGTTGCAGAAATGTGTTCCACCATCACGTATCATGGCTTAAGGGATTCCAAATCGATTCAAAATATTTTCTTTCAAGAACTTTATCATTGTTTTGTGGTCATTGTTTCGACTTGGAATTGCTTCTATCCATTTTGAAACATAATCTACTGCGACTAATATGTACAAGAAACCAAATGATGGAGGAAAGGGACCCATGAAATCTATACCCCAACAGTCAAAGATCTGAATGACAAGAATAGGATTTAAAGGCATCATATGACGTTTTGAAATAGATCCTAACTTTTGACAATTTTCACAAGTCTTATAGAATGCATGTGAGTCCTTGAAAATGGTGGGCCAGTAAAATCCACTTTGTAAGATTTTTGTAGTGGTCTTTCTTGATGAGAAATGACCCCTACATGCCTCGGAATGACAATTTAATGACACTACTTACCTTATTGTCAGGAATGCATCTTCGAAATATTTGATCAGGACAATATTTGAATAAATAAAGGTCATCCCAATAAAAGTTCACTACATTCAAGAACTTTCTTTTATCTTGGATACTCCAATGAGCTGGCAATTGTCCTAAAACAAGAAAATTGACACTATTAGCAAACCAAGGCATTGTAGAGATAAAAAATAAAGATTCATCAGGAAAGTAGTCATCGATTGGTGTGATGTCAGATCTCGAATCTGTTGTCAATCTTGAAAAATGATCTGCAACAACATTTTCGGTGCCTTTGTTGTCTTTGATTGTGATATCAAATTCTTAAAGTAACAAAATCCATTGCACCAATCTAGCCTTAAAATCTTTCTTAGAAAGAATATATTTCAATGCTGCATGATCACTAAAAACAACAATAGGTGAGCCAACACGATAAGACCTGAATTTTTCACATGCAAATACTACTGCAAGTAATTCTTTTTCAGTGGTGGTGCAATTCATTTGGGCACTATTTAAAGTTTTACTTGCATAGTAAATCACATAAGGTTTCTTATCTCTTCTTTGTCCCAAGACAGGACCCACAACAATATCACTAGCGTCACACATTATTTCAAAAGGTAATGACCAATCAGGAGGTTGAATGATAGGAGCAGACGTAAGCAAGTTTTTAAGTTTAACAAAGGCTTCTTTACAATATTCAGTCCATTCAAAAATATTATCCTTTGTTAGAAGGTTACTCAAGGGCTTAGATATTACACTAAAATCTTTGATGAACCTTCTATAAAAACCAGCATGTTCTAAGAATGATCTAACATCTTTAACAGATTTTGGTATTAGCAAGTTAGCAATTAACTTGATTTTAGATTTGTCAACCTCAATTCCTTTCGATGAAACAATGTGCTGCAACCATATTATTCAATAGTTTCACCCACATTTAACTAGTGTTTTGCCTATGTTTTTTATATAAAATGCCTTGATATTCTTTGTTTTATGTTTTGAAGGCACTTTTGGATGAAAGATGCAAAAAGGAGTAAATTGGAGATAATTGGTTGATTTGACCTTCAGTCGATGTTTTGTTCAAAGCGTGAGCTCTAGAGGTTGAAATGAAGTGATTCTAGTGGCATTAAAAAGTTAACATCCATACCTTTTTGAACATCTAAGGCAAGAAATAAAATAAGAAAGAGCATGGAAATCGTAGCCTTCAAAGTCAAATCTCATAATCTGCCAGTGTTGACCTTCGGCCATTCCAACTTAAATATCTGGAGCTACAGAAGTCCAATTGATGCAAACTCAATTGTTTTGGTTTCATGACTCAAATTTATATAAACTCTCCAAATATCAGCCAAAAACGATGTCATATGAGGGGGATATGAGTTTTCAAAGATGAGATCTGAATTCTGCCAGCAAACAGGTTTCGTGAAGAAACGAGTCCAAATTACGTTCCGAAGCATCTAAACCGATATCCAAGTTTTTATTTCAGCAATTTAGCTCCTCTAAGTCAAAGCTTGAAGATTTCATGCAAGGCTATTTCTTCTTTTTTAGGAAAATAGTTATTGAAGTATTTAAATGTAAACAGTCTACTTAATGGAGGACTATTTTGTAAAATAGAGACCTAGGGTTTCCTAGGATATAAAAAGAATGAGAGAAGAGAAGGGGGCAACCAGCCAAAAAGAGAAAAATGCCACCTTCCTCTAAGAAACCCTAAATTATGCATTCTTCCTTCTTTTTTATTAGTTGTTTAACAAACATGCAAGGCTAAACACTTTTTCTTGGTTGCAAGGACATGGAAACCTTCGGATTTCAAGAACTGTGAGATTTATTTTACCTTTTCTTTTCAGTTTATATGATGAATATGTTTTTTCTCCTATGCTTATTTTTTCTATGATTGTTTATTTTAATTGCTAGAGCGGACTCTAAGTTATTATTGTAGACAATCTATTGCTAAGTTTAATATCAAAACCGGAGTTGTGGTATATGAACTTGTGAAGCAACCGAGTTTAATAATTGTGGCGGATCTACGTTATTAATCTTAGGGAGAACATTAAATCAAATCAAACATAGAATGCAGACAGTTATGTTTTATTGATTAATCAACTTATCTAGTCTTTAAGGCTGCCATTGAATTAAATTACTAGTGCGAACACTGTGGTTGTTTGATGGTTAGGGTTAGTTATACAGCGGATCCGTTAACTAACCAATGTTAAGAATAGATAAATATTCAAAATATAAATTGATGTTTCATTTCCATGATCAGTTCTGATTTCTGAAGGTGGATGTGTGCTTGCGACCAAGGTTTGTTCTCTTTATAATTTTCTGATTTTATTAAATTTCATTTGATAGTTTTCTGTTTTCTTTTGCTTTCGCCTAGATAACATCCAAACCCCCCCCCCCCAAATTGCAAATCATCTAGCATAAAATTTTGACTTGAATCTTCCTCGTGGGATCGACTCCTTACTTGCTCTATGCTATCTTGTGTGTTGTGTTTGAATTTAGGGTAATTAATTTGTGCGACCGCAACATCGCAAAAAATTTTGGCGTCGTTGCTGGGGAGGTAATTTTAGTTGATTCTTGTGCTTGTACTGCTATTTTTATTTGCAGTGATTAAAAAAAAAGAGAAACAGAATTTTTGCTTGCGGCGGTACTGTTCACTTGCGGTAGCGGTATTGTTCAAAACAGAATTTTTGGTGGAATTATGTTTTGACCTTTTGTTTCCTAAAAGGAAACGATGTTCTGAATAGGACTAGTGATAGAACACTAGCTCCATCCTATTGAGGCCAGATTCCGTTGTTTTCTAGTGTTTTTAGGCAGTTTTAGTTTTCTACCGTAGGATTTTCGTACAATTTATATTGTTTTCGATCTCTTGTGTGGTTGGTTTCTTTTGAGTTTTCTTAATGATTTATGCCAATAACTTGTTCTACTAATCAAAGTCAAGTGCTTGGATCTCGAAATAGAAAAAACTTTATGCAGGTTATGAAAGGAAGCTCGCCTTAACATCATGGCTATTGCACGAGAACAAACACTCAAGGAGCTTGCTGCTCCTAATGTGGAAAATCAGCCATTATGCATAAACATCGATAATAATGTAAACTTTGAGCTGAAATCTGGTTTTATACATTTGCTATGAACTTTCAATGGTCTTGCAGGAGAAGATCCTCATACTTGTTGTTACTCAATTTTGGACCCCACGTGCTGGAGACGGTGTATACCTCTTTTGAACAGAGTGTAGGAGTTTAGCTCATATTTGCTAGAAGATTAACAAAAGCACAAAAAGAAATATTTTGTTTTTTGAAACCTTGTTTGAGTTGTTTTCTGCTCTTTTTATCCTTCCCCTTTACTACCAATCATCAGGTTTTATTAGGTTGATCGGGAGTCTTCATAATGCTAAATTCATTCTTTTTTATCTGGTCTTTAAGGTTGAATAAATCCCTCAGAATTTGCACTAAAAAAATAGTTCTGCTGTTGTCGCAATTTTTTGGTTCCAACTTAGGCTCTGATTCTAACTCAGTTTCGTACGATATCTGACCATCCTAGGTATATCCTGTCACTCATTACATGTTGAAAAATTGACGTACACCTTTATTAGGTCCTAGGGATCATTTTTCTTAGAGCAGATTCTCAGTCAGATTTGAATGCTCAGTATTGTCAGATCAAGAACCTTTTGACCAACTAGATTACTGTCAGTTTCTGTTTTGTAAAAAGATTTTATCTCACTTCGACTCCTTCATCAAAGTTGTAGTCCTAGATGCGTAGATGAATTTGAGCTTTTGAATCACTTGATTTTGATATCAAATACTCAAGATATTCCCATTTGAATATCTAACGTGAGGGTAGAAAATTCTGCCGCGGGAAGGATATAGCCCAAGTTCGCGGGACTGATTCGAAGGATTTTTTTTGGACCAAGGACTGAATCGAAAAGTGTTAAAATGAGGGATTGAATTGAAGAATGATATTGAAAGCTGGAAAGGGGGGTTGGATCATCATAAATGACAGGATTTTTACCACACCGAATAAGGAAAATAATACCTTGCATGCACCCTTACCCATCTGATTTCTTTCTTTTTTTTTCCTCTGCAAATTTCCTGCTAGTTTCCATGTTTGTTTTGCTGATTGGAGAGCTTGAGACCACGTTTTTATTAACTCATTTCAAAAGGAGCAGCTGGCCCTATGGAAGGAAAGAAAAGAGCCACACCATCCTCAAACTAGGAAAGAAATCAGTGCTGATCACAAAATCAGAATCAAACATTCTGGTTTCCTATTTCTGCTCACTCGAGAATACACCCTAGAGTTAGTGTAATATTTGTTTCCTAAGTAAAGCCCTGTATAGGCTATATAGAAGCCTCAGCTGCTGACCTGAAAGGGGATGGAAAACGCAGAAAAGAGAGAGCATAAAAAGGAGACAGAAAACGGGAAAAAAAAGCAGCAGAAAGAGAGCAGAAAAAGAGAAAAAAAAGAGAGCAGAAAGAAAAGAAAGGAGAGAATAGAGGAAAAAGAACAACAAAGGAGAGCAGAAAAATAAGAGAAAAAACGGAGAGAAAAGAAAGAAAAACGAACACAGCAAAAGAAAGAAGAAAAACACGAGAGGCAGGGAGTTAGTAAAAACGCAGGTAACAGGGGAACAGAGGGGTTTTGTTCTTTGATTCATAGAGCCTTTGGTTCCCATACATCCTTTCGTCACTGTGAAAGAAACAAAAGAGAGGAGAAAGGAGAGGCAGGCGACGGGGAAACCAGTAAAAGCAAGAGAAGAAGAACATTCAATTCACCAGCACATCAGCTTCAGTATCCTTGTTTCTCCCGTCATCTACCAGTAGCTAAGGAAGCACAAGTGAGTCTTTCGGTCTCTGGTTATTATTAGCTGCAAAAGGATCTGCAGGAAAATATTTAAAACAAACGAACAACGTCGCTGGAGCTTCTTCGCTTCCGTTCTCAGGTTTGTTTTTTTCTCTTCACCCTACAGCATGCATTTTTCTGTTTTGAGTTTGCACTGTTCAAGTGAATTAATTCACTTGAACGGTATTCGCCAGCCTTCTTGAGTTATAAACTGCGCCCCCTTTTTTGTGTCTAACCGGGTCACTTGTTTGGGCAAGTGACCCAGCCGGACTTACTTTTTTTTTTTAAAAAAAAAGATAAAATAAAGAGAAAGAGATTTATTTTTTGAAATATTTATTTTGAAGTCTGAATTTTTCTTTATGTAAAAAAAATATATACCACTCTCATATTTAGAATACCTGGTTTTTCGACGCAACTGCGGCAAATATACATATATATATATATATATATAAATTTTCTTGGGTGTTGCATACGATCAATACCCTAATATGTTTTGAATGCTCTTTTTTATATATATACAAAGAATATTGAAAGTTTTGAAAATGTGTTTTTGCATGAATTTCTTAAACACAACAAAAATTATTTTCTTGCATTTCTGGATTTTACAACATGTTTGTAAAACTCCAAAGGGTATTGGCCAATATTCCAAAAAATATAAAAATCTTATTTTGGGGGGAATTCATCTATTATTCACCGCTAATGTTTGGATAAAGAAATCCTTAAAGGACGAATATCCAAAATATTATTGGGAATAATTTGTTATTATTCACTGTTAATATTTGGATAAAGAAACCCGGAGTGGTAAATATCCAAAATAATTTTCTAGGAATAATAAATCCGCACACATCCTTGAAAGAAGCCTTGATTATAATCGAGGACATTTCAATTTTTTACTCCACGGTTTACGAGCCGTGAGAGTATAAAACACTAAGACAAAAAAAAAGTTTTTCAAAGCACCCTAGATTTCTAAAATTTTGTCCTTCCTCCTTGCGATTTACGAGTCGCAAACTCTTGAAATACCAAGGGAAAAATGAGCTTGTAAAGCACATGGAATCTCCTTGGATTTCTATCTTAATAAATTTAGTTAGAATTAAACCGAGAAAAACTGATTGGATTAGAAAACACTAACACCATAGCAATTATAAGACAAACCAAACATCAAGCAGCTTACCTTAGGTAGGGCGTCTAGGGGTGCTAACACCTTCCCTTTACGCAACTAGTCCCTTGCCTTAGAATCTCTGAAAGACCAGTTAGGTTTCCTAGTGACCATAATACTAGGTGGCGACTCCCTTGTTCACAATAAAACAAAAGACCCCGAAATCAACGGATGGTTGCCACGACGCCGCGCTCTGCCGCGAGGGTGCGACAATACTCATCTCAAGGAATTCCATATGGTTTGCGTTGGCATGAAACCGAATGGAGTTGATGAACAACAGGTTAAGTTGAAAGCTTTCCCTTTCTCTTTAAAAGAGGCAGCAAAGGCATGGCTTTTCTCCATTCTCCAGGTTCAATTGGAACATGGAATGGCATGAAGAAGATCTTCCTTGAGAAGTATTTCCCAGCATCTTGAGTTGCCAACATAAGGAAAGAAATATGTGGGATTCGACAATCTCATGGAGAGACATTTTCTAAGTATTAGGAAAGATTTGAGCAACTGTGCATTCAATGCCCTCATCATCAAATATCTGATCAGCTGCTCATTCAATATTTCTATGAAGGATTGATGCCTACTGACCATAGTATCATTGATGCTGCAAGTGGAGGGGCATT